>NC_059997.1:4920714-5226696 GCF_912999745.1 Papilio machaon
TTAGTCATTCATTACTGGGTTTTTTCCCATGAATCGACCGACTGTCACATGTTATTCGAGTGTCCAGACGATGATAATATTGTTGCAGAAATATTGCCAAATGACGAATGTAGGTATGAGACTTGTATATTGTAGGTATACTAGATTTATTCACGTCAAGTGGCCGAGGCGTCGCGTCACAATGTAAGCCGAACATGTCTAGACATTCTGCAGACGAATTTTAAAAACACGACCGCGGCTTCGTTTGCAATGCCTATAGCAATGTCTAGCCGGACTAGGTATTTGAACAATAAAATGCAGTTAACTACACTTATTCAATTTGTTTATATGCCCTGTGTTGCTAGTGGTTCGCTATCTACCTACATACGAGTACATATATGTAAATACATTTAGATGGAATGCTAATTAGGCTACTGCTAACTTTAGAATCTTCAGAATTTCCTACTTATTCATTGCTCCAGTGCATTTTACATGTATCCGAGTGAAGGAAATGAACTCAGACGTTTGTTCACACGAATCACAATACTCGCAGTTGAATAAATGTAGTTGCTTATAAAGGTCAAAGTTCTAATTTCTATTCCGACATCACTAAAAGACTAGGTCTAGACTAGATCCGCTTAATATAATTCGTTCTCAAATTCAAGCATCTATGTTTACGACAACGATCTAGACTTAAGTTTTATTCTAGACGACTAGACCGCTTCGACGCTTCAAGGCCAACACAATCTTGATATTCATTGAAATCCTGACCAGTTTCAGTACTCCGTAGGATAAACATACAGGCTGTATGTACATACATACCCTTGTACGTACTTGTTAATTATACGATGTAATTAGTTTAAAGTCTTCATTCTACGCTTGCTGTGCTCGCGACTTTGTCCGCGTTAAAAAATATTGTCTTCGGGTAGCATTTTAATTATTTTACTTTAACTTTTAAAACATTACAACAAAACATATTAAACCTACAAAACATTCACACAAACCTTACATACTCCCATACAAACTCTCATCCCATATTCCCTATTGTTACATTGCACTCTTGAGGGAAACATTTTTAAAAACTTTCAATGGCACATTTATTTATATCAAACTAGCCGTTCCCGCGATTTCGTCTACGTGAAATACTGTCTTTAGGTACCATTGTAATTATTTAGGTAGCAAATACTTTATATCAAACCTTAGTAAATGAAGTGAAAAGCGAATAAAATCGGGTAAATAAACGGATTGCTGTATTACTTGAGTAGGTTAAATATTTAGTTTATTATATAATATTAGAGTCTATAATACTAAATCCATTACTTTTATTTGCACAAATAACTTAAATGTCAACTAAGGAAAAATTATCATAAAGTTTTTAGGAATAATACGAAAGCATTATTTATAATACTTATGTTTACCTTATCACATTCTTAAAACATGTCGCTATTTAAGAAAAATAAAACAAATTGTAAATATCATCTGGTAATTGTAAAAAAAGTTTTGTTTTAAAAACGAAAACTTGTTATAAGCCCCTACCCACACAAAAGTAGATAAATTCTAGTCACTTGTATTTCGCTGTTAAAACTCTTCGTGGCTATATGATTAAGGTTATCGTAAGGAATTGGACACTTTCAGTCAAAGAATAAATTTAAAAACCTGTAAAAGAACTATAATCCGTGATGTGGACCCAACGTCATATTGATCTTCTAACAGTTGAATACATGAAGTAATTCTAAATCGTTAAGACCGAATTACGTTTACGGTTTAATTTCAGCATTATCATAATGCTGGTGATGTATGCGGCGCACGGCGTGCGGCGCGCGGCGTGCGCGCTGTCAGAGCTGTCAGATCGTCAACGTTTTATGGCAGGCGGGGGAAAGCCCGCCTATTTACCAGCCGCGTTTCTAGACTATGACTATATGTCTAGACGGCCGCTCCAGAAGTCATGCGCCACTACGCTTTCACATGTTTATTCAAACGCGATAGAATGAGGCCCAGTCATCGCTTACGTGACGCAATTTATAATTAATCGTTAATTACGCTTTGATTGTTGGGTTTATTTTAGTTTTCGAGCGGATGTTTCCTCACGTCTCCGCGACCGATCGTGTCGCGTCTGCCGACTCATTCTATGATTATTAATGAATTGTACAAAATAACACGCATATTTCACAAAACCGACTGAATAGTTACATATCTCGGATCAACGAAATTGACTGAATTTCCTGTACATCATTCAACACTTTTTTTTACGTTTTATTTCTTATATAATATAAATCCAACTTTAATCCTGCCGAAGTATTACGTCAATACTCGTATAACACGTGACCTGTTTTTAATGAAATGTTTAATATTTGAGAATACAAAAACAGTTACAGATTCGTAAAAAGGAATAAGAAAAAAGGATACACTTTCTCGACGCTATTGACTCAACGTGTAGGCTGAATACGAAAAAATAAAAAGATAATTAAATCGGCTACACTCGAATGAACAACACTCGGAAGTATCACAATTCTAAAATAGAACAACCGAAATCTGTCTGCGGAATAATACGCGTATTTATCGCTTCTGACTAGGCGGAGAAGCCTTCGGCAGCTGGCCAAACTTACCTATCTATTATTTACATAAATTCTCAACTGAAGATACAATGTTGTGGTGCACGGAGCATCGACGTGCTTTATTTATTGCGCGCGGCGGCGACGGCAGCGGCGATGCGGTCTCACGGGCCAAGGCTCTGCGCCCACCGCGCCCTGCTCACATTCCCTCGCCTCAACCTTTTTGTCCGTCTGCGGTGTACTTTGCGAGGCTTGCGCTGGCTCAAGCCAGAGCGGACTGTAACACAATGTCTCAACTAAGTACATCATCAAAATATCTTGTGAGCACAAAAAACATTTGTTGGTAACACCTCGGAAATATGCATACACAAAATGAAATTAATAATAAAAAGCAAGCAATATTATGTTTTAATGCCAAAATTTGGTTGTTTCTCTTGAATTCATCTTGAGTTTATTTTACTTCGAATTTAAAACCATTAACATATAACGAAACTTTCGGGTGTAACAAGTGGTATTGGTGCAGGGAAAGATAAAAGTTGGTTAAAGCCCACGGGAAGTGGCGAGGGAGAGCGGGGTCTGAGGTTGCCGGACCGGTCCGGGACGGAAGGGAGGGGGGGATTTGCAAGTTGCGGTGTGGTGTGCGGGGCGAGGAGGCGGGGTCGTCTAGACAGGCCGCAGACGCATCGGAGGCTGCGCTGCGCCGCTCACTCACACACACGAGCGCACACTGCAGCCGGAGATTTCACCACACCGATGCAGCCCGCCTGACCTCCAGCCGGCCGTGTACCAAACCGCGCCGCGGACTGCATCTAGCTACAGTCTCAATTTTACACCGAATTAAATGCATAATCGGCAATCAAAAATACTCATGCCTCACTAGAACTTTCAAATTCGATAATTTGCCGTAATTGAAATTACATACTTCTTTGTTTTTGCAATAACTAGTCATTAATGTGAAACAAGAAAAAGCCCGACAGCCTTTGTCACTATTACCATCCTAAAAATTGTAGACAATTCACATTTAGATTACAACAAACGAGCGCCATTTCTCACAGTAACATTATATGTAATTAAAAAGTAGAGAAAGGTGCATTGGATGTATCAAATAGCGTTGTCGAGCGATGACCGGAGGCGGAGCAGGAAGTCAGGACACTTTTTTTTTGGTGTCGCGCCACCGCGCCACCTTGTCGGGCCGGCCGGGGCTGCGGACGATGTGCGGATGGCACACCCAGTGTGTACGTTCGTTAACCAATACACTAGCTTAAACGTACCGAAGGTTCCTTTTGTAAACCCTCATTGAACTTTTAAAGATTACTTCTCCCATCATTTATAACCGTAATTCAGTAGGCAAAAACATCTCAACAAGTTTAATTTATTTTTCGTTGAGCATACAACGCATAATTGTCGGACTCATTGACCTCATTATTATGTTATAATGAAAATAGAACGGGCCGAACCAAAGATTATATTAAATTTACACAAATTATGTAGCCAATGTGGTACTCAGACACAAAATAAAAATTATTGTTGAAAAACTTTCATTTTTTGCTTTCTGTTTGAAATTGAGTTTTGATTCCGTTAAAATGCAACTATTTCATACAAATATTTGTTTTAATGTGTACAATTTCAGTTTTATGTAATAGTCGACGTCAGACTCCGTGAGCGAAATGGGTTCAACGCCGGTTGACCTATCTGCATAATAATACCGCTGTCGTAATAATTCGCCGCCTGGAGACTGCAGGCGCCACGGTCATCAAATCACATAACTATCCTTTTGTCGCATATATGCTACTCTATACGCCACAATACTACCTAAGTGATAACACACCATATACCTCTATATTCTATATTAAGTCTCTTACACTTTCCGGATAAACTTGCACAGGCAAATAAATTTCACAAAAAATACTACGTGCCTCAACAGTCGTGTTCATATGATAACCTCAAAGAACAGCCAAAAACGTTCTTGTTACTGATTACAATATTTTTTATGAAAGTTAAAGCTTGTACTTAAAGTAAACAAACTTAATCAAGTAGCTAACTTAAAAATAAGCTTAAATACTATAAGTTATTCAGCATCGGCAAGCGAAATACAACTTCAATAACTATCATTGTTTGAAAGTCATTGGATGAAGAGACAATGAGTTTCTCTCCGCTTTGCGCTACAGCACCTGGATCAATTTGATTTTTAAGAATTCAATTTATTCGAATGTTGAACACCAGTCGAAACCGGTGTTCACAGCTCCTCTTCGTCTAGACTCATTATTCAACACGTTAGCTCTGTCCATAAAAGAAATAAAACGAAGATAGATTACAGTCTTGTTCTCGTTTTTGTTTATAATAATTACGTGTTGACTTTTTATTTCTTGTTTTATGCAAGTTGTGTTTCGAAGTCTACTATTAAATTATATTACAAACTAATATAATAATAATTTTGCAGACTCGAGTTATAGAAACCCAATAATTTCTAATATGGCTAAAGCTGGTACTCACTAGAATCGGTGTTAATAACTCGAGTGTGGGAAATTCAGGAATCCTCATTTCCTATAACAACTTAAAAGTGTAAACTTATATACTGTAGATAGTTACGTTTATTTATGTACTACTGTCACCTGCGACTCTATCTGCGCAGCATTAAAAAAACTTAAATCGTAGCCTATGTGTTCTTCCAGACTATGTTCAACATCTGTGCCAAATTTCATCAAAATCCGTTAAGCTGTTCCGGAGATACCTTCAAACAAACGTCCATCCATCCATCTAAACATTCGAATTTATAATATTAAAGTACATTGATTTGTAGTAACTAACTATCTACATTTATTACCCCCTTACATTGGTAAAGGATTATATTGGTAAATCCAGCTGAAATAGCTACGAAGATACAAATGTCCATGCATCCCAGATTCATATCATTATGTATATATCTATTTTATAAAAAGAAATAGATTTCAGCAGACTCAAACATTTATATGTTTTAAAAATCACTACAGCAATTTTTGGGATCTGCTGTCTTAACTCTAAAATTGATAACTGGTGCTATAAATACTTAAATTCCTACTAATTCTATCCTTTTATATATGAACATTTAAAAAATAAAAACATAAGTGTTTTATAAAAAAATCCAAATTGTACAGATTTAGTATTTACTTATTTTACATAAAGATATTTGAGAAGGCAAAAGAGCAATCGTATTGACGGTATGCAGAGCGACCATTTAGTGTGCAATCTAAATATGAGATTTTTTAAATAATGCACAGTTATATAGGTAGAATGCAGACGGTTCGACACTTTCAGGTCAACGATCCTCCCGCTCACCGATGCACCACGATATTACAAATGTTATAATGAAACAAAACATTTCTACTACTGCGATGTTAAAACAACATTATTAAGAGAATTAGTTGTTATAATATAGATATTATGAATGAAACTGAATGTTTTTATATTTTTTTTATAAGAGAAGGGCGCAAACGAGCGTCGATGAACACCTTGGTGGTGACGCCCATAGACATATGTGTCTGCAATTTGAAGTTCATACCGAAATCCGATTGATGAAACATATTGTCGTTTTCTTTAAAAAAAAAAAGGTTTTATGGCAGTGAAAACTCACGAGATGTACTTTTAAGACTTTTATCTGTATTCTAGTAATACTAAAAGACTACTACTAATCAGAGATGATTACTCCAAGAGGAGTAGACGAATATTTTAGAGCTCCACCACAATTCCATTTGTATGTAGTGGTTTAGCGTTAGCATTCTTCCATTACAAAGTCACATGATTCATGTAATCAAATCATATATTCTTTGTATCTTCAAAGAAAGAAGGATAATAAGCTTTAGTGATATTAAAGCAAATATTTGTATGGAACAGTGTTACTGGTTGTGAACATATAGCAGTCTTGTAATCGCACCGTCCATGCCTTATTTTGCTCGACTTCCAGGAATATGTTATCACTCAGCGCCATCTGAAATACGATACGATTCGTCTTACGTTACTTTATAGAAGTCAGTATTTACTAATGATAATTAATTATAATTAAATAGTATATAATTATAAATCTGTTTTTTTATAATTAAGAAGTAATAAATCTTGTTCGTGATACAAATAGATATAAATTATAGTTATTGACCCGACTCTCGGAAAAAAGAGGAAGGTTATGATAAATAAACCGCTTCCTCTTATGATCAGATCAGCTGAAAGTTCGTTTTCTTGGCTTACAATCCAGCAACTAGGTACTTGGGCTATCATTTCAGGTTCTTGAAAAGGCGTTAGGGATTTTGTAGGACTTGCAAAGACTACAACGCGCTCCTTACATCTTCATATCGGTGCCATTGTTTGCACCACTTGGAAACATGAATCATAAAAGCAATTGGATCTAACGCTTTCAAAACTCCTGGTTTGGTTCCAAGTGAAGTGACGAAGAACTGTGACATAATAAATTGCAGGAGGCGAGAAAAAGGCTCAATTTAGTAGCGATTCATGTGTGGGTAAAAATAATTTTATAATATTAAGTACTTCAAAGTGATGAAAAATATAAATGGTAAATATTTTTATTTTAAAATAATAATGCGATACTTTTATCGAACCTATTATTATCCATTAGGGCTTGATGAACAAAGCGGAATGCCGGGTGCACAGCGGACGATAAGCGGCGAGGACAGAGCTGGCCTGCGGGCTGGCGGGAGTGGGGGCAGGGGAGGGGGAAGGGCGAGCGGGTCGACGCTCTGGTCGTAAACAGATAAGGTCAATTGATTACACATACACTGCCTAGTCTTTGTGCAAGCACTGCCGTCTGAAACAACGGAAGGTCGAAAAAAATATAAAACAGTCGCGATTGCACGTGAAAACCGAAACGATTTGATTTCAGTCAAAAGGAGTCAAAGAATTGTCAAACTAGAATTGTAAAGAATATTGAAGATATTAAACTAGATCTGGAGATATTACTTATCTATCTGAATAGTCTAGCAAATTACTTATCTTTTTCTCAAAAACAAAAATATTGAAGAACGAAACTTATTACATGTTCAGTATACACTGTATCAAATAAAAAAAAATCATCAGAAATAATAGATACATCAGTTCGTTTAGTAAAAAGGCACAATTAGTAAAGCACGATAATTTCAAAGAATATTATTTTAATTTTAAGGTTATATAGATATTTTTTTATATCAAAAGGTGGCAAACGAGCAAACGGCCACCTGAATTGGTTGGCCATAGACATCCGCAAATGCAGACGCGTTGCCTACCTTAAATCAACGAAGAAGGGAACGCACAGAAGGAGAATATTTCCCCTTCCTTTGCATCCCCTCTTCCGCCAAATCCACTTCCCCTTCCCATCCTTTCCTAATAGGAAAAGGTTGGGAAGGGAAAAAGGAATAAAATTCAAATTAATATGTGTTTTGTAGCGTCATCTAGCCACTTTTCAGTCTCTCTTTGTCCGTTTAGGTATACTCCTTTTCATTTCCTAAAGTTATCAAGTAAATATTAATTAGTAGGGATTATTGTTCATTTTTTTCCGCCATAGGTAACCGGAAATTAATGATACAACTTAAATATCCTCAAATTCAGATTCCACAAAGTTCAATCGACTCAACTATGAACAAAATCATGAACCTGACATTTTTATGCATAATCACTTGAAGTGCTTTATAAAAGCAATATATTTTATATCCAATGTCTCAGTTCTTTGAATCACGTCAGCGGTCAGCACCGACAGCTCGTTTTGCCGGGAGCGAGGGTTAGGTCGAATTACGTGTTATATTTGATTGATGAAAGGAGACGAACAACAAAAAATGTGTCAGGTTGTACAAATATACTCGTATTATTTTTTAAAACACAAAACAAGGAGACAATCAGAGCATACACATGATAATAACTGATAAGAACTTTCCTCAACAATGTAGGCCTATAAGTGTATTCATTTTATATCTGGATTATCTTTTTATTTATAAATGTCAGCGTTAGACATAATTTGATAGTAAATTACAATAATTACAATGCCTTAGAAAAGTTTACTATTTGGCCATTCTTATAGCAGCGATTGCTTGATATCAAAGCTGGAGATATATAAATGTATTATTGTTTACAAGTTTTTATCAATCAATAAAGAAAGAACTACAAATTTTGTTTGTACATATTACATACTCTTATGTTTCTTAAGGATTGAAAAAAAGATTAAGAGGCCCATTACATTACGTTACGTTTTACACATTCTACATAAACAATATGGCCGCGCCACAGTTTTGCAGTTTTAATAAATAGAATAACCAATTAATTACCTATGTATGAAAAGTTATTGTACATGGAATTATTTTGAAAATAATAAAATGCGCTATGTATATATATTTCACGAAATCTAAACAATTAATCAATTAATTGAAGAGGGATATAAAATAGCTATCATTTATTTCAGCAGTCTATAACTACACAAAATAAATGGTTTCATTCTGAAGTATGTGATATTTTTATAATTGTTATTTATTTATTTAATACGTAAATGATGATTTGTGCAGTAATTATCAACAAACATTTGCGAATCACTTTATAGTACAAAACTACATTTCGATCTAATTATCGTGTAACAATTCCGAGATTTAACTTACGTAAGGTTACGAGATTACCTCTTTGGCAGCTCGCCCAAAACCCTCCAACAACTGAACTAAGCCACTCGTCTTAAATATTCTATAGAAAATGCAGCGTTATCCATTTTATGTCTGGAAAGTTGCGACGATATAACTCTTTGCAAATTGCTTCACTGATGAGCTGCATTAATAAGAAGACGGATTATACTTTATCCAAACTATTTTGTATAATAATCCAGCCGTGATATTTAGAAGTAGCAATGAATACCCGATTTCCTTAAAACTTTTTAATTTAAAATACGAATATAAAAGACATCAACGAGTTAGCACCTATCTAAATGGAGGGGGTGTTTACAAAATAAGTAATTTTAAAATATCACGTGTTCTTAGCCGATTTTTATATGTTATTTGTTTTTTGCATATGACTCATAAAAGCAATATTGAAATCTTAGCACGAGTACATCGACAAATAAATTAAAGGCCGGTATGTACAGGAAGAGAATGCAAATGTTATCCTCGATTTTAATGTCTGTGAAAGCATCGTAAATAAAAAGACAATTCGTAAATTGTGAAATGTAATTGCAGGCTGTGCTGGCGGCGGATAGCGGCAGCGACGGCACACCGCGGCGGACCCGTGGCGCTAATGAAAATTTAAAGTAACCGGTGCGGGCACTCTTTTTGGTCCAAGATAAGAGCTTATCGCTGCTTTGGATAAATATACGTAATTTATTATTGATACTATTGGTATTGGTATAGCAAACATGAAGCTAAATTGTGAAATAATTAAAAACATTATTGAACAGTTACATATCAAGGTTTTACTGAACTAAAATTTCTTTCGTTGTGCGATGCCCTTCTTATTATTGACGTGAAAGAGACCAAATAAATCAATTATAAAACATTTTTCTTATGTATTATGCTACATACATTGATCATCTGCCTTTCACATCCCGAAATTCCGCCAGACGTCAATCATTTTGACAATGTTTTTCAGCTGACACCTTCAATAGATATAGCTAAATATATTGCTTAGGTCTTTGTGGTGCAAGAAGTCTATCTAAGTTGTGTAAAATAAGGTCTTAAAATATTGTTATTATAATTTGATATTATAATAATCATTGACTGCCACATAAAATACATGAAAATACGAGTAGATGCCAATCATATACTTCATGTCAATGTTCGAAGTTCAATACAAAATCGTTTTAAGTTACTAACTTGGCCCAAAGCAATCGAAGGGGGTTCCAGGCACGGCGGGGTGCCCGCAGCAGCATGGTCCGTTGCATCGCGACCTCAGTGCACTGACCCCCGCGCCCTGTGCAGCCCGCCTCCGCCACCCGCTGCCCACCGCCGCCCGCCGTCCGACGGCCCGCTGACTGCAGCTCTGCTGTCACCAGCTATCTCCTCCATGGATATGCTAAAACGTCTTTCTGTTCATAATTGCGAAAAAAAGTTAAAAATTAGTAGAGAAATCCCTCTCAAACGCTTTATGTTAAAAGCAAAATCTACTGTTTGATCAATCTACTGTTTACAAATTTTTTATCAATTAAAAAATATCATCACTACTCTAAATTACCTATAGATACCTTATTCAATGCACAAAGCTGAGACCACTTAAACGGTCTCCGGAGGCCTTTCTTCAATCAAAATCAACATTTAATTATATTTTAACAGACGCCGCAATAACATCTGTTTCTCGAATGGGCCGGCTCGCCCGATTATGCAACAACACAACCTCACGCAAGACAGGCGTCAAGTGGATGTAATTCCGCTTTTCGTCTGATGTTTGTCCTTGACGAAAGGATGGGAAGAGAGAGTGGGTTTGACGGAGGAGGGCACACATAGGAAGTGGAAATTTATACCCTTGATTAAAGGTAGGCAACGTATCTGCAATTTCGGATGTCGACGGGCAGTGGTAGCTTTGCTATTTCCGCGAATTCAGGGGTTCGCTTGCTCGCTTGTCATCTTATAACGGGTAGAAAACCGTACCACCGTGATGCGTACCACCACACCAGGTTTTCCACTACCCACGTACCCACCACTTATTTAAGTGAGATGAGGACAATATAGTGATAAATTGTCATCTTATCGATTTTTATATCTTTAGGATGGTGTGGAAGCATCGTATGTACTATCTCGATTTGGTCCCATTCCAATCTGGTAAAGGTACGATGAAGATCATCAGTAATATGCAACAAAACTTTTTAATAAACGCCCTATAATTGCTTCGATCACATATAAATATATTATGTATTTATTCTGATGGGCAGGAGATGGAGCAAGACAAGCGGCGTTGACCAAATCCCACTTTCTGTGACCACGCGAGCGGCGTAACTAATTATGGTTCACACAATTTTAGATTAATTTTTGCTATAACTACATGTATTTATTAATTGTAACCTCCTAAAGAAAAAACGTTTCATAGATGTTGAAGAAGCGTAGTGTCATTCGTTACCTATTTTACCCTAGCGTGCTAATTTCGTACAGTCAGTATGACTTGTTTTTTATTACTTAACGTAACATATTCAACAGAGTGTTGTATTAACAATAGGTACATTAGCAGAAACAACTGGTACGTGCGTGAATAGATTAATGAACTGTATTATTTGCATAAAATAATCGCGGATACAGCATCAGGCAAAGCAGAGTATTTATACAGGTGGAGCTTCCCAGCGTATGAGTTCAACGTAATGTCAAACACCTATCTATATCAGAAATAATTTTACGTCTAAATTTAAACCGTGCATAAGAATTCACAACACAGCGCGCGAGACAGTGAGATAGTGCGAGTCTCTGTTCCTTTGCCAATCGGTGCGACATTGTAGCTATTGACACGGGCCGCGGTGCGCTGCCGGCACGGTGCGACTATTTCGAGTGGAGACAGGCACGCGCGGCGCAGGTCCGCTTGCCCTGGGCCCTCTCAATGAAAAAACTTTCTCCCCATAAGAGAGTCGGGCGGCCTCGTCGACGCTGCCGCGGTCTACGGTACATATCGCATCACCGCCCGCCCGCAATTTCGCGTAAAATTGGCAGCGTGCGTCGGGCGGGCGGCGGTGGCGCGGAGCGTCGCTCCCGAAATAGTGTTCGGGTGCGGTCGTGAGCAGTCGGCGGCGCCGGCGCAGTCGCCGTGAGGCCGCGCGCGCGCACCCGCGTCCTGCAGCGTCCGCCGCACGCCTGCTAGCTAAGTGAGGAGCTCGCAAGCCGGTGCGCAGCTCCACGGTGCGCGTATTTCGGTCGCGAGGAGGCCCCGGGCCGCGTCGGGCGCGCTGCCCGCGCGCTGGCCGCCGTGCTCTGGTGGTGCGTGGCGCTGCTGCGGCTGGTCGCGCTCTGCGCTCCCCCCGGCGAGCCGCCGCCCCCCGCGCCCCACGCGCTCTCCGCGCCTTCCGCGCGCGGTGCGGAAGATGCGCCCGAGGCGCCCGCTTGCGCGAACGCGCCACCACCATCCAACACCACCGAACCGCCGCCGCCCGCGGCCGATCTGCCCGCGCACGCCGGTCAGTATATTATGCTGCACCCGCCTGCGGTCACCACCCCTAGCTTACCGCCCCGTAACGATGAATCGTCACACTGCCGATGCTTAGATCAGAAAATACAATACAAAGTTTACAAAATCTTTAATCCTTCTAAATTATGACAGTTTGCCTGTGACCGCTTGACGATTCATTCATCCTAACCTCTTACCCTCGATCTGTCACAGGATTGGGCGGTCTCTTCAATAGACGCTGCAACTATAGTTTGCACGTTAGTGAGTGTGCGCGTTACGTGTGGTTAACTATAAACAACCAGTTCAGAACCCACTCGGATTCATTGCCCTACATTTTTATAAGTTGACCGACTTTTGCAAAAAAACATAGGAAAAATCTTCTAATTTATGTTAAATGTTTCCATATAACCTAAAATTTTTCATACTATAGTAAAACTGCTTTTAATTGTGTCTAGCAACGTAAATAGTTTTTATTTTGTTTAAAAAAACATAAAAGTAATAAGAAAACATTGTAAATGAGTTCAAACCGGAAACGGTACTGAACTTTTCTTGACTGTTAATTAAAATATGTGTTTGATAGAGCGAATGCAGAATTCTACTACCGAAACATATGCAGAAACACACATTTCCATACCACTCATTGTCTTTGAAATAAAAATCATGTATTTCTGTATTGATGTGACGGTGAAAACTCACGATAAGACGTTTTGTTTAAGATAGATATGGACCTAAGCTGCCTCCACCCGTGAGGTAGACAAATTACCACTATTATTAAAGTAGTCAAATACTTTAAGTAAAAACGTGAGGTCGAACATCATTTTATATTTAAGAATTAACCAAAAATTTGACACTGAAAAGACCGCAGTGCCTGCTGTAGGGCGTTTGCATCTAGGTTATCAGAGCGAAGGTTCTACTGCTCTAAAGTTTTACACCCCCTTTTGCCACCCTTGCCCTCCTTTAGTACATACACCACACACTCACTGCGGCAGAACATACACGTCTATTCATATCACACTGTAATAAATGAATATTATTTCGTTTCTGAGAATTTTATAGAACTGTCATTGTATCACGCAGTTAGGTCACAGTAATTAACGCACAACGAGCAACGATAAGAGCGAGAAGTGATATATAAATGTCAAAAATAATCAACCGCAACAAAAGTCCATGACAATGTTTTGCTAATCAGTCCCTACGCACGTGAACAACATTCACATACAACATGGAATTAAAAATTAATACTATTTTGGTGATAAAACATTTCTTATTCAATACGAGATATCCGCTTTTTTAACGAATAAAGAATACAATTTCTCATAGTGATTCTATCAAAAACTATTCAACTAATTAGTAACTACTGAGTATTTCTTAAAATAAAAGAAAGTCATCCACTTTTATGTATTTTATGTTACTAGTTACTACTTAACCTGGCATGCATTGTAATATCAAGTTTTATAATAAGTCCAAAATGTATCAATAATGTGAAACAATAGTTCAAAAAACTAATATTTTGTTTATTTTTTTTAGATGTCTTGTCCAATAACGGATTTTTTTTAAATAGCCAAACTAATCTATATTTTTTTACCGAGATAGAATACTGCGTCCCAGGGACATCTGCATAACGATAATGACGACTATATGTAGGAAAGAGATACTTTACCTCCAGGTCCAGGTCTCCTCTCTTCGAATTTCTGGTACACGTCAAACATGTGAAGCTGCAACAATTGAGTCTGCTAGATGATTTCTACACTATTTATAATGATTATTACCAATTTTCCATAATTATGAACTACGCTGTCTATCATGAGCCATACATCTCGTCATCGCCACATTCATCGCTGAAATTAATTGTTGTGTAAATTCTTTTAATGATTCTGCTACTATGAAAGTTATACGAGGAAATGCACACGTCGTAATAACAAGAAGCACTGGCTTGTCGTAGTATAAAAGTAAAGTCTTTTTTATTAACGCCTCTATAAATTATCTACGATCTAAGAACACGTCATCAATATACCAACAGTTAATCAATGTATTCGTAGGTAGTTAGATATTTTTACACTATCACATAAAACTTAATGACGAACAGCAATGGGCAGAAATTTCTGATTCTTTTTGTCTCTTATTTCGTATCCATCTCTATCATATTACGAAATGATAATACCTATACAATCCAATAACGCAGTAAAACTAGCTATTAATCACTTCTCTCGCGCATTCATAAGTCGATTTTCACTTACACAATCATATTATGCTATTTTAAATTAAAAATACACACGTACCCTTGTTTACCAACACAACATATTAATACTAATGACATTCACACTCAAAAGTCATTGTGTCACTCACACCACTTGAAGCAATTAATTGCCCGCTGCCTCCACAATTATAATAAGAAGTAACACTTGAATTTTATTGACCTGGTCCACGTGTGTGGCGTGCATCGCGAGAACTGCGTTTCATTTCAAACACATGTTTAGTAAATATATTTTTTATCTGATAACACCTGTGAATATAAAATCTAACGTGAGAAATATAAAGATAACATGGATAATCAAACATTTGTTTTAGGTAACACCTTCTTAAAGATCGTTTGCAGTCTCTTTATTTTTTATTTATTTTAATTATTCTCAATAATATTCTTGTTATCTTTTTTAAAATGATAATTTGTTATTGTACTAATGTTACATTGCTTTGATTCTAATCTATTTTTAAATAAATAAAATAACAAACACCAACCAGAACGGGTAAAATAGCGACAAGATATTATAGTTCATTGCAACCCAAAATAACTTTAGTTATTGGAAAGTAAATGAGATGGGCTCATTAGGTATTATATCCAGTTATAATTTCAGTGTCGCCAGTTACTAATCAGTAATCAGTTAATATTTTATCTCGTTGTTATAATAAATTATTTTATTTTAATTACCAACAAAAAAAGAAAGAACGATAGTAATCGCATAATATATTGATAGTGCGAATAATACATACATATGTAATTGTCGTCGCAGTCGATAAGTTAATTACGGCCACTAGGTAACAAGGACTAAAGAATTTGTCAATGAGAACAGACATCAACTTAATTAAATTACGTCACTTAGAAATATTGCGAAATAATATAACTAATAATGGGCTATAAATCTTTCAACTCTTCATACAGTTATTTTGAAAAAATACCACCAAAATATTTAATTAATCTCATCACATATAAGCTATATATATATATATATATATATAGTATATATATATATATATATATATATATATATATGCTTTGTCTATAATACTTTACTAAACAGTATTAATCATCATTGTCGTCATCCTGCCCTTTACCTGACTCTTCCATATATCTCTATCAGCCGTCATGTCTAAATTCTCTCTTAAGTATTCCTCTTTCACTCAAATCTATCCATACTTTTGGTCTTTCTCTAACTTTGAAGCTATATTCAATCTCATAACTTTCCTGTTTTTGTGTAATAATCGGTTGCATAAATATGCATACATTTAAAAAAACTTTAGAAAGTTATATAAGCCTTTGGTTTCAAAAATACGTATGAACGAATTCGTCAATAGCATATATTCATAGACGAAAGCTTACGTATAGATTCGCGCAAACATATTTTTGAAACCGAAAGCATGTATAAGTTTCTGAATCTTTGGAAATGTATACATATTTATGCAGCTCACTGTACCATTATCACTCCGCATAATATGTCCATATTACGCTAACCTGTTGGATGAAAAAAGGTTATTGAAAGTGAAGATTTTTAATTTATAACAATAAGTTACGTTATGAGTAAGCAAATTTCGTGACATGAATTTCAAAAATTCAGATAAGTTGAAAAATTAAATTGAGTAGGTATGTACGAGTATATGACAGAAAAAATCGGACGTAATAATATGCTTTGCCAACCCAGCGAAACCGAGGCAGGGTAAATAAATAAATAAATATATATATATGGTTTAGCTAAAAATAATATTGATAAAAAACTCGTAAAATTACCTACATTTTGTATCTTGTATTACATACTTCTTTTTCCAAAACAAAATAAGATATTAATAGAACAATTCCCACACTTATATCTTTTTCTTTATCAAATTTTCGGAGAGGAAATAAAATATATCTTTCTCAGTACATCCTTCGATTATTGATTCGTAATCGTCTCGAGGAAACCTCAAGCGGGATACCAAAAATCGAAGATTAGGGAGTTTTTGCGTAGAATGGGAAGGCTAGGGTGGGGGGACACAGGACACAGGGCATGGGGCGCGAGGCGCGGGGCGGGGAGAGGTTTGTTATGGCGGCGGCAGGAAGCCCGGTGGCACGTGTAAGAGCGGCCTTGAGACGGCGGGTCGACGAACGCGCCGCGACGCGCGCCTCGCGCCTTGCGCCTGGCGGCCGGCCCGCCACCATAGGCTTTGTCCCATTGCTCTTTGCCAAACACCTATCTAACCCGACGACCCTAACCGACCCGCCTGTTCGCTCTCTTATTGATCGAGCACGGCCGAAGCTATTACGATTCGCTTAAATTTTTCAACTCTCTTCCGTAATGGATATTACTAAAGACAATCTAGAAATTTTGCATACTCGGAAAGTAGCTGTCACTTTTCCTTTAAACGATTTTGTTATTTGGAAATGTTTCTTATATTGCAGAGCAGTATACTTATTGTAAATATGAGACAGCGTTCGAAGTGCTGTTGTTGGTATTTACGCTGAGAGTTGTCGTTATCAGTGAGATAAAGGATGAGAGAGGGTAGGGCGGAGAGGGCAGGGGGAAATAGGTCGCGGGGCCATCGTCCGAGCACGGCCTCCAGCGACACGCCGCGCACCGCCCCGCTGCCGCAGTCGCGCTGCTCTGCCCCCTGATACCTCGCATAGCGTTACTCGCCAAAACACATTATCATTTGCGAATTTAGCGTAACATTAATAAAAAAGTTTTCTAAAAATCATTGAATATTAAAGAAAATATCTACATTAAGATATAACAAATAGACGAAGAAAATATGCCTATGCCTATGCTCAGTCAAAAGTTCATGGTCGCCTGAATTTTATTACTTGATGAAACGGAATAAAAAAACACATACATGAATAATCAGCATTTTGTGGACTTTGTGTTCACAAATGATTATTGTCTTTGTTGTCAACGCTATTGCAGCTATTATATAAAACCGATATGTAAAACCCACGTCTTCATGCAGTAAGACCGATTGTCCAGTCTATATATCGCTCATAATTCCTAAGGATTCCAGTCTCAATGGACTATTGGCATCTCTGAGCTTGATTTTCAAGGTATTGTTGATCCGTTGAGGATGCCACATACCAGCTTTCCAGTGCGAAAATTCTTTTATATTATCTTTGAAAAACCGTATACAAAAAATATTGTACTTGCTTTATAAAAAAATTATAAAAATAAAAAATAAAAGTGATACATGACATAGCAAACACAACAACATTAGTAGATTACTTATGCACGCAAACAATGAAAAAGTTTCAAGGATTCACCTTTATACTTAATTAGTAATATCACCCAAACATTTAAATAAATATGTAAAGTTACTTTGCAGCCCCAAAGCAGAAGAAAGAATTATTCAACAAGTTTCTATTAAATGATCATCGAAAGGATGTGCCCGGCTTTTAATGTCGCAGTAAAATGTAAATTTAGTGCCTAATTTAATATACATACATAAATAAACTAGCAAAGTGTCCCAAAATAAAACGGTAGTATCGCTATTTAAGACGTGAGGACTAGAAACGTGGGCAGGTAATCTGATGTCAAACTTTCACCACTTACCACGAGGATACCTCAGCGTACACCGCGATCCTCAATGCGGAGCTTATGTATCCTGCGGATGCCTACCACATTTTATGTATAATATGGCTCGGAGCTACTTTTACGTGGTGACGGTTAAAAGCCGTTACATAACTTTTTACAAAAGTATTAGCAAAATATGTCAGCAGGCTTTTTATAATGTGCATAACATTATAATAAAGATAAAATTTATAATATTTTGATAATAATTTAATTTATTTAACATACAACACCGGTTCAACTGGGCGAGTTATCACCTCGTGTAATAGCAAATTTTCGTTATTATGAAGGGTAGATTACGTTAAATGGGATGTGTTGCCATTACCAAATCCATAAGACAATACGGAGATGTGAACCGATATGAGAATCAGTTGGATATTAATCCGAATTATCGATACGTATCCAATGAGCAGTTCTATAATCTAGTGTAGTGTAATGTGGTGATGATGGTAACGCTTGCGGAGAGCGACAGTGCGACGTGCGCGCACGGCTCGCACCGCTGCGCCGGAGCACGCGCCGCCGCACGCGCCCGAAATAACCCGCGAAACACGACGAAAACAATTGAGACCGCGCTTGCGCCCTCGCGCGCGTGCGCGCAAAAATGACAGGAAAATACAGGCGAGTAGATGAGCAAGCAACGCAAGGTGAAAGTGTCTTCTTGTGCAGCACCTCACGCACTCCAGTCGGACGACTAAGACACATGTATTTGCGCCAAAACGGTCGAGGTTCAGTCATGACATTCTTACTGCGTGCCGACCGCCGCGCCCTTCGCGCCGCACCGCGCAGCACTACACGGAATGCAAAAAACTCCACCTATTAGATAGGCCAGCAGCAATACTTGTTTGAACGTTGAATATGAATGACTTCGACCATCTATGACTCTGCGAGAGACTAAATATTTTTTATAGGTATCCAGAGTTTTTAATTAAATATTGGCGATGTTAAAAATTTTTTGCTTTAATTTTGGCGTGTTCCGGTATTCTATGCCTTAAAAAATGAATCTAAAGTTATATCATTAATTATTTTAATTTGACATTTCCAAAAAAAGTTAATGACCTGAAATGATTTTTTTTTCTAAAAAGTCAATTTATATTTCATGAATAACATTTTATAAGCTGCACGGAAACATACATCTCTTCACCATATTGCGGAAAACGCACGGAACTAATTTCTTGTATAGACCGACAAGGTTATGTTAACCGGTGGGCATAAGAAAAACTAAATTATGACAGCACACTAGCGCCATGGGGGCAAAAATCAAAAGATATAATAAGATTTTTTTGTATTGTACCTTGTAAATTTTTCTTTTATGTCATTTTCTATGTCTAAGTAGGTTTTTATATATATTCAGACTGAACCAACCACGGCAGATACGCCTCTCACCGGTTCAAATATCCTTGTGGTAATATAAAAGCAACAATTTCCTCAAATAAATTCGTTACCACGGCATTGATATTGCTGTTTGTCATCACGTTGTCAAAGTATTTTACTGTAAACGCGATTCAAGTTTCGAATTTGCGATAATACGGATGCGTTAATATGCTGAAAAATATTTATAGCTACGAAGAAAAAATGTATAGGCAATCAGCGTAGGATATCAAAAATACTGGATTATATTTTTAAATGACATTATTTCGTTTGATGTATTGACGTGGATCTAAAGTGGTGTAATATCAATTGAGAATAAAGCACTCAGGTGTGATAGGGTTTTTATATTTTTGGTCAGGCTATAATATGCTTTACAATACTTTATAGATGATTTCTTATTCAAACAAGGGCTAAATAATTTAACATAATTATTAGATATCATTATTCTGTAGTATACAATGACAGTATTTCTTTCACATAACATAAATTTTAATGTACTAATCAAATAGTGTGGTATTAGTTAATATGTTTGTCGTGACGGGTATGTGGTACACTCGAGTTCACAACAATGTTGTTTTACGCAAAGGATGTATGTTGAGCAAACGCGGCCGATAGAAATAACCGCGGTTATTCTTACAGACACGCGCCCCCTATTATGGGAGCATCCCATCTCCTGCAACGGTCTTACCTACTCGTACTTTAATAGAATGTTTGGCATTCCACTCTAGTAAAAATAACACTATTCTATTCACCCTTATTATTTATCAAAATACAAGCTTTTTTTAATCTAACAAACAAAAGTTATGTATAAAATATTAAGAGCACACATTTTGTCAGGAGTTTTAAACTTGTAGAGGTCATCGACGACCCTTTTACATCTCACTGAACGGATATCCTCTGTAATATAGAGGACGAAGAGACACAAATGGAGTGTCTGAGTGTGACACTCGAAAATTTTAACATATTACATGATTTGATTGGTACATATTGCTTTGAAGTCATGAACACAAATTGGCAGTACTTAATTTAAGATTTATATATCTATAAATAGGTATTTTTTGAAGGCGAGCTAAACAGTTTGTAATAACTATGGAATCATATCACTTAATTCAACTAAAAACCGATTAACAATTCAATTGCGTCTAACTTTACAACACATAATTAAACTAAATTAATCAAGGAGTAACCATATTGACAATTCGCAATGAAGTCGAATTAACAGCTATAGTTAGTATACAGTTGTGCACACTAACGCTACCCACAGCCACAGCTAGTCATACTATTTATTTATAGATAATAGAACACCACCCGGCGGCGCGCATCGGCACCACGCGACGTTGACAAACAACCCTAATATTAACAACAACATCCACTAACTATACTTAAACCGGACGGAAGACCAGCCAGTCCTTGACGAGATGCGTCGTTTCGCCCGACAATTACGCGTGTCTCATAACTGTCAATTATTATAGGTAATGTCAACACGTGTACACTCGAATGCTTCTAAAAATAACACAGAGAAAAATAATGTCGACATTGTTTTGATACAAAAAATATTTTTAAAGAATTTAGTTTCATGCTGTCATTTTGATGAGGAAATTCAATAATTGTAGATCATATTTACTATCGTTAATTCACCAAAAGCACATGAATATACAGAACGTTGTATGCTGAAAAAATTAAACTGAGCCTAAATAGTGTCCTGTCCTAGGATTTTCTATTTCCAAATATCCTTTGCTTAGCCGCCATATTAGCAGCAGAATTTAGACATACTAAAAGTCGACAGCGTCCCTTCTATTAGATGAAAACCTATTCTTCAAAGATACCAAAGTAAAAATTATTTAGCATTTTGATTTGTCTTCGCCCACGCTCCATTAACCCACAATTTCCTACAACACCAAGAGGCTAACGCCAACAATTTTATCTAATAATCGTTGGTTTCTGAGACCAAAATATTTGACAAAACAGAACAATATGTTTTATACAGGGATTTTGGTGTCAAAAACCAACGATAAGGCACACAGCAACTTTTCATTAAAGTTTTTTAGGATATCGTTCAAATACTCACCAGTTTAAGTATTCGACCTCTTTGGTAATCAAAGTGTTGCTATACTATAAAAAGGTAATACTGTCCACTGAAAATATTCATGTAATGTCATTGACCTCTATAAATGGACTGGCTTTGTGTCGCAGTATTTTATGCCTATTTGATTTTCGCCCTTTTGGCGCTGTCGGTTGTGACTGGAAGCGGTGGTGAAGATTCGAACTATATAATTATAATAATAGAGATAAAATGCACTGTCGGGAACATTAACAGGTGCGTTTAACCAACAACCTATCCATATAATATAGAGGTAGGTGAGTAAAAAATCATATATAAAACAGAGTAAGAATAGCGCGAGAAATAAGAATAAAGTAATGTAAAGTAGTCGCATTTTCGAGTAAGGGTAGTAATAGTAATATTGTTTTAAAATTTGTAAATAGTTGTATTAATTTAATATTACATCATTTTTCGCTGGCGAGCTGTTTCATAGTAAGTTATCCAAGATCATTTTTATGATAAATAATTTTGATAATCTATTCTATATGGCTACGAGCTCACGCAAAATTCCAAGATAAAATTATAGTACACAACATTGGAACAATTCCTCGTGTCCATGAGCGCTATGAAAAAAAGCGTTAACGTAAGTTTAATTTCAAAGACCAGAAATGAAAAAATTAATAACCAGTTGTTCACTTCCCGTTCTTAAACTCGATACCACCACAATGTCGACAATTGAAACCAATTTGGGTAGATAGGCTAAGCCAACTCGCCCGAGTTGTTTCGTGTAATTCGTTCAAAGAGAATTTACACGGGTACCGCGACGGGTACAATTTACCTGTTATACTATTAATTAGAATATGACGCAAGTGCCGCGGCTGGCCGCACGCCGCATGCCGCACACCGCACACCGATTCGCTGCCTACGCGCTCACCTTCCTAATTACACGCCGTCTAGACAGACTTCGCAGCGTCCCTCCTGTCGCCCTATTCTACCTACCTACCCCTCATCATTCGATGAAGGGACGGGCGCAGTTACTATAATATCGGATCAAACACTGCCCTTTAATCCCCACTTATAAAAAACAACATTGTTAAATATTTTGCTAACCAATTCAGCGATTGCCTGGTGTGTTTATAACCGAGCTATAGCAATGAGTTTGAAATGCCAAAGTTGTATGTAGTACTCACAACTTTAGATGGATGGGACAGCGTCTGAAAATAAGTGTTTTGGCATTGGAAATCCATGCATAGATAGGCGGCATTGTGACGTCACATTGGTTTTTATTCACTTTTAAGGAATTGTAATAATAGCAGATTAAGTTCGATTTTCTCGATTGATACATGCTTTCTCGTTTACTTATTTCGCGTACGTACGCGTTATTTCGCTGTTGCTTGAGACTACATGTTTTTCACATGGTACTTAAATGCGTGCTATAATCATTACATGCATAAAATAAATATCACAGGTGTAATATTCCTTGTGTATAGACCTATTATATCCGATATAAAAAGCACACTATGATGTATACAGTATTGCTTCTGCAAAACGAAATAGCGTAGACAATAAGGTAGAAGAAAATATGTGGTAAACTCCAACATTCACATAACATTTTGGCCAATAGGTGATAAGGAAGAAATGAGCAAGTGGTGAGTCTGCGCCACGTGGCCAGGTATCGCCAGCTGGAGAAGCTATTTCGGTGATCGGTGGCAGGCCCGGCAGACCGACACCAGACGCCGCCGCCGCCTCCGCCGCCCTCGCCGCCCCCGCGCTCCTCTAACTTCTAATTATAGACGCACTGTGCATTCTTGCGCGAACGATGTCGAATTTTTGTCGAGTACGCACGACCACATGCCGTTTGTTTTGGCCCAAGAGATCGCCGCAACCTTCGGCCATCTTACTGCGTTCGTCTCACATCTGTCACGCGGCCGCTCCACTCGCCCCATTCGCGTAGCTGAACCTCGCGCTGACTACAACAAAGTACTTTCGAATAAATGTAATGTTAGTAATAAATGTGTGTTAAAAAGTCGTCGATGAACGCACAATAAATTCAGGTGACATACATATTTATTCGCACAGTGTCGTTGGGAACCATATATATTATATCATTTTGCATTTTGGTCGTATATGGTCATAATTATACATAATGCTATAAAGACTTAAATATAAAGAATTCATATTATTAAATAATGCGGCTATTCCGTTGTAAATATTCCGTAATAAAAACTATTTCACTAAGCCTAATTAAATCATTTTTTTGCTCTTTTAAATGGAATTATTTAAAATAATTCCACACATCAGTTTCAGAGATATAATTTTCGTGACCTTCTATTCGCGTACCTATTTAAAGTCAGTTTACTATTTGCCTTGCTCCCTCTTCAAATATTCAAAAGATCGCTAAAGTTGAATGACTCGGGCACGTGTAGTATTGATATTTTCCTTGCCTCGATTTACATGAAGAATTCATTTCATCTAAATAAAAATACAATTGAAGGTGAATAGACTATAAGCTAAGTTCATTATGTTTTCAAATTCTTTATTCTGCAACTTACGACTGAATAATACAGTTCAGAGGTGCTCGAGTGGGAAAAATGATAATAATCAAAATTTTATTCGGCACCTTGTGTGCGGCCGCCCGTTGCGTCGCTGTGTCCGAATCGGCGGAGCAACTGCTCTTAGTTCTACTGCTACGTGTAGATCTTGAGAGCCGTGGAACCGACCAGCTGTGACTCTTTTTAACGGACTTCGAAAGTCCGGAAAGACAGACAATTCGCCTGTTTTTTTCTAAGCTATTTGTATTATAGAGTAATTATATTCGATACCGACGTCCCCTTATTTTCAACATGGGATCCTTAATAAAAAATTTAATAGCTGAATTCCTGCATAATCTTAGCTAATGAAGTCGGAGCACATTATTGGAAACGTTTTAGACTATTTTGATTCTTTTGTTTGATTCACTTGAAAAAAAACTTGTGAGGTGTCAAGGGACACCCGGATGGAACGAAGTTCCTTTCAATTAATTAGTGAAGGAACCAATGTTTATTCTATGAATAAAAAACTTAAGTCTTCACAAGAAGTACATTTTATTTCTATGAATTTTCGTTATATATTGTCACGTCGTTGCCATGGTGAAGTAGCGCTCATTCGTCGTTAACATACTTACTATAGCAAAAAGTGTCGTGACAACTTTTCGTAAGAATTATTTCCGTCTAGCCCCCTTTCACAACGCGCGATAAGGAACTTCGTTCCAAAAACTTTGAAACCTCCCGGAAAAACTAAAGGATGTCTTAATTATAAAAGTCTTCAGTTGGTATCTTTATTTTTCTTTACCTATATTCTTGTTTCAGGCTTGAGCAGACAAATCCTTATTGTTAAACATCCGTAATGCAGTATCAAAACATATCAGATAACTTATCCACAGATTACACACATACACATAAACTGTTACCCAAACGAATTTAGATATTTCCATTTGCTTTTCAATGTGCTTATTCGGTGTGACACGGCATTTGCCTATGCCTTACCAGATAGTCGGCCAAACCCAATCAAGAGAAATTTGTTGAAAGCGACGTCACGTCAACTTCCCAAAAAATGTCTACTTTAAAACAATTTTGGTGTATGTGCTTTGAAGAACGAAGATTATTGTTTGCAATGTAAATACATTTTTAAAGTGGAATTGTTTTGTAGTGTTACGTTCGTTTACAGTGTGGTGGTGGGCGGGCGCATGCGCGGGTGGCGCAGTACTCTTGTGCGCCGCGGGTGCGCTGGCGCGCCCGCACCTGCGTCGCCGGAACGCCGCTGCCGCCGCCAACCCCGTAAGTCGACTCACGTTGATAAAACTATAAGTACATTCTTTTTTACTGCCGAATTCAGAATACGTAAATGGTAACTAAGGGCTTTTAGCGTACATTTAGTAAAATAACTGTACACTAAACCAAGTTGCCATTCAACGATTTGACACGTTCTTACACATTTATAATTATTTTAAAACGCTTTCCACAGATCAAGGATTTATAGTAGATAATTAGAGGTAGAGTGTACGTCATATTACATGTATATTTAATAGCCAAAACGGTCAAAAGGCACTTAATAGCGAAAATGATGACGAAGCCTGAGATTGTCCTTTATATTTGTAGTTACTAACATATCTTTATAAACTACAATCTGTAGTTTGTAAAGACCACAAGGAAAGTCAAACTAGATGTAGTAGAATCCGCAGCATTGGCAAATATATGACCACACAAATGACAGGGTATGAACCATGTGATTAGTGTGTTCCGGATGCGGAGGTGCCATTGCATTATTGAATGTCAAGATGCAACGAATTAAAATTAAAACTTCCACAAAAAATCTGACATTCGCATTTATTATGTATACCAGCTATCGCTCGCGACTCATAAAAACTCACATATCGAAATTAAAAAAAAAATAATTAGTAGTCTTTGTGTTCTAGAATATGTTATACACCTATGCTAAATTTCCTCCAGATCCATTGAGCCGTTTTGGAGTTACCTTCTAACAAACATCTATCCATCCATGCATCTAAACATTCGCATTTATAATATTAGTATAGATTAGTACCAGTTAGATATTAGTAAGATACAAATATTCTCCTTATATGTTGTGTATCAGGAAGTTTCTTGCTAAAAGATTTTTAAATTCACCTCCATATCAATATAAAATAACTACCTGTTATGTGGAATTGCATTGGTATATTGTTAAAAAATGGAAAAAACGCTGTAAAGTAAAATCTTATTAATTTATACTGTCAGTTGCCTATATTTATTTAAATTGTTGTTATAAATATTCATATTCTTAGCAATTATTATTTCAATGTTTTCTAAACTTTATCTAAAAAAAAATATTAGTTAATAATTCTTGCGAATAACAAGAAAACTTAGTTTTTCGGTATTATTAGTAATATTAGGAAGAAGTAATTTAAGTTACAATTTAACTACAGTTTCACCGTAGTGATGCCTGAAACTGTTAATTTTAATGTTATGTTATTGGGCGTTACGTACAACTCGACTCGAGTACAGCTCAATCATTGAGCAATGCCAACCGTCTCGTCTCACGAGCCGACAAAACGCGTCATCGCTTACTATTACAATTATAGGTGCGCATACATAAACGAGACGGTGGCAGAATCGAGCTACCTTCGCATGTGTGCCCGCTTGTGTGTACACTTGCACCACACAGCCGAGACAGAGCGACTCACACCAGCGATGCCGAGAGACCGTGCCGCAACCGTGCCGCGCGTCGCGTCGGTCTTGTCGGTAGAATTGAACACACAAATGCAAGTAGACATATTGTCGGTGTGTGCGCTTACCCGACGATACACGGCGCGCGCTGTGTGCGGCGACATCGGGCAGTCGGGGCAGCCGGTGCACCGTCGCCCGCCCGTTCTCCCCGCTACGCGGCTGCGAACACCGCGGCGTCCGCGTCATTGAACAACAAGACTCGCTCGATGGCAGGCGTCTTCCTGCCAATATGAATAAAAGAGTTCTCTTCGACTCTATTACAAAATACGCGATAGTGGAATTTATATGTTATCTTTGTTTTATAAATTATTTATTTTTATAGTGTTATTACATTAAAACCATATTTTTATTTATTAGTGAATGATAGTTAAATTATTGTCAAAACGCTTTACGGGTGTTGTAATATCCGTGTTTTGCCCAGTGATTGTTTTGTTTTAATATTTTAAACTTGAACGTAACAAAAATTGCTAAAATGAGTGACAGTGTAAAAAGAAGTTGAAGCCAAACATGATAGAGTGTCGACTGATTTGTCTCCAACTAATGAAACTAGCGGCGTGTTCATAAAAGCAAACCATTTCATCTGTAAAATTTTGCCTAACTACAAAATCGTGGACAACACTAATTCAAATAGTAAGTATGAGCATAAAAATTTGACTAAAAACATGCGCCATACGAATAGCCGTGGATCATCGTCGCCAGTGCTTTAGTTATGTTTTAAAGCCAAGTGTTCACAACACTGCAAGGGTAAATGAAATGGTGATTGTTTGTACAATATGAGACATAGTTTGTGATGAGTCGGTCGATGCTGGCGACGGGCGGCAGGCAGCGGACGAGTGAGGCCCGCGGGCCGCGGCCGCGAGACGGCGGGAGCGTGCCAAGTGATAAGGACCGCCACCGATAGCGACGTCACGCCCAGACGTTGTTTGTGTGAATTTAAATAAATTTTCATGACAGACAGTTCCGTAATCACCTCTTGCTATAGTCGTGACATACCAACTCGATAACATCTGCAAAACTTTTGAGAATATTATCTTTGCCCAACGTAAGTTTCACACTGTGTCAAAATGTAAGAATCGCAACAATCCATTTTATTATATCAAAAAAAATATTTTATAAACTATATAGTCAAAATTGATTATCGTAACTTCAATTAAAATCTTTCTAATATTATAAATGCGAATGTTTAGGTGGATGGATGGATGGATGTTTGTTTGAAGGTATTTCCGAAAGGGCTCAATCTTGACGAAATTTGGCTCAGATGTAGAACATAGATTACTACTTATTAAGTTTTTTTTTAATTCCGCGCAGACGAAACCGCGGACGACATCTAGTAACTCATAAAGTAATTTGTGTCAAATTAATGATAAATGACAAATGAGTTAAGAATGTTTTTGTTTTAAAGGTTTACTTTAAATTACTTTTAATGATATACTACATAAAAAATACGTATAAAATTTTATTTATTCATTAATAACAATATAAAGTAGGAATAGCACCTTACAGAAGAATACTTTTAGCACTTAAAAATCTCTAGCAATTTTTTCAGTCATAAAGAAAAATATAACAATATTATAAACTACAATACTCTTACAAACCCAAAAAACTCTTATAACTATGCATAATCAACATAAATACAATTTAATTTGTTATTGTTAATTGGTTAAAAAGTTTGTTAATTATTTTTTTCGATAAGATCTTTGTTTGAACTTTTTCTCTTCTTTATTGATTGCTGGAACCATAGATGTTATAGATAACTAATCCGGGGCCCAAAAGTAAGTCAACAAGCATTCATGTTGACATTCAAGCAGCATTTATCCACACATTCAAGCAGACATTAATAAAAAAACATTTACTGCAGTATCTAATCAAAATCACCATGTTTAAAATAAAAACATGTGGGTTTGCAGCTTAAAATATATAAAACCATCATATAATTGTTATTGGTACAATAATTTTTTTTCTAATACACACACAGACACACTAAAAATTGACATCTTTCTTTTGAACATCTAATTTGTATAGTACATTCCATATGGAGGTAATAAATCTATGGCTGGAAATATCAAAATCAAAATGTATTAATAAGTACTCAACATTTTAAAGCAGCTTCTTGTTGATGTTTTAGTAATAAACAAAACAGCGCCTACAAGCATTACATAGCATGGAAAAATGACTTGGACAAAGATTTTCATCTTTGACTGTGCTATAAATGAAGTGTTAGTTATTGAAAAGCTAATATTTTATTAGCTTTCTTTTACTCTATCTGACATTGAATGTCTGAACATTCTCATTTCTTATCTAAAAAGTGTAAGCAGATAGATTTTTTTTGACATGATCCCGATACATATTTTCTACCATCCAGTTCTTTTATATATGCTCTTTAGTTTTGTAGAACAAAGGGATGAGGTGATAAAAAAGGGTCTTCAATTGTAAATGTTATAAAATACAGAAATACTTCTATGTATTTCAAGTACACGCTCATTCATGCAACAAATGTTCATGGAATCATAAAAATCTCAATATTCAACATCCTGTTAATTTTAAAAGATGTAACAAAGCTAATTTCTAGCTGTGTTAAAAATTATATACAGTATTAAGGTTAATGAGAACCACATAAGTGAGAGCAGTGTGTTGTGACTTACAGATGCTCTCGGTGCAAGTGCCGGGGTGCGCGGGTATGGAGCGGCTGGGCGCGCCGGGGGGGCCGCGCCTACGGCACGATCACAGGCATCACCATTCCACATTGTAAGTACAGCCAAAGTATTACACCTCTATTCATTATCTTCATACATCGTTAGTCACTGATATTATGTAATCACCCATATTGATCCTCTGCCACAACTATTGAGTTATAATCCTTACCCAGAAGTTCATAAGAAAAATGAGAAAAGTAAGGGATCACATCCTTATGTTGAGGTGATTTTAAGTCACTGTGACTCACTTTTAAATCCCTTCCATGAGCATCAGTGTGGGCAAAGGAGACAGCTGCCATAGAGAATCGAAAAGATATAAAATTTACATATACTACTTTGAAATACTGAGATCCTTACAATTCCTATAGATCCACATAAATAACTCAGTAAGTACTTGTCAATTTTTTCCATTCCCTAGCTACTAAACATTACCTTTGGAATATATTAAGAATTTTATCCCATCCTAGATCATCACCTGACAACGCCATTGCCCTTTTTATTTTGATTTCATTTACAAAGTTTTTTTTCTTTCAACAATTTTAACATAAATATAGTAAATCTTTTGATAGGAATCCGAAGTTAATGTCTTTTAGACCACACAGTGTTACCAAAATAAAATAGTTCATATACCTATCCTCACTTACTTGCCTCACTATTGGTTCATAACAGCATATATGTAGACAAAACAATGTTCCTACAAGATAATGGTTGTTAATTTAAACATCAATTATTTATTATTGTAAATGCTACTTCTTCCAGATAAGTAATCTTTTTATGTATGTGCTGAATAAATACTATTATTTATATAAAAACAAAGTGCACGGAATATAATTGTGTCAGTATTAGATTGATAAATATTGATGTCCAGAATGAATAGAGCCTACATGTAATATTGCAGGGAATGGGAGAAGCAACAGAGGCTGCAGGCGATGGTGGGGCGGCTGCAGGAGATGGTGGAGCAGGAGACGCGCGCGCGGTCCGCCGCGGCGGCGGAGCGGCTCGGCCTGCCGCCCAGCATACGCCTGCCCGACGGCGAGTACGGGCAGGACGCGCATCTGCAGATCCGCGTGCCTTACCAGGTCCGTAAGTACCTTCTCTGCTACAATCTTAAGTCATTTTTTTTACTACTCATATATAGCCTAACGTCGTCGAGTGACGGTGGCTCAGGGGGTTAAGCACTTGACTTGCAATCTGCAGGTCCTGGGTTCGAATCCCGCCATGTACCAATGTGTTTCTCGATTTACATATGTACATTTATCCGACGTTCTTACGGTGAAGGAAAACATCGTGATGCAACCTGCACATATCTGAGAAGAAATTCAATGATATGTGTGAAGTCAACCCGCACTTGGCCAGCGTGGTTGACTATGGCCTAGTCACCCCTAACTTGGCGTAGGCTCCGAGCCCCTCGGTGGGGACGTATAGTGAGCTGATGATGATGATGACGTAGCCTAACCATTAGGTTTCCATTAGGATGAGCTCTGGACAATTTGAATTTGAAGAATCGTTAGATGACGCTGTCATTTATTTTATTGTTGGTGTCTGAAACCAAAATCTATGTTTTAAACATAGTCAAAATAACAATATTTTTTACACAAGAATTTTGGTCTCGGAAACAAACAATGAGTTGAAAATATAAGAAATCTATGGAATAATATGAAAGGAAGATTTGTGACACACACTGAGTATTTTAAGTTTTTAAGAATTCAAACAATGAAGAAAATCACCAAAATCGAATGTATTGTTTACATTATTTGTAAAATTTCTGATCAATATCAACCTACATATTATCCCAAAAGTCTAAACAATAGAAAGTTGCAATCAGATAGTTGAATAACGCCACAATATTAAGAGGAATATACTACTACATATATCTAATGAACTTTCATCTCTAAATAGACATCATATTATTATATTGTATGCGCCTCACAGATATCGATGTTAATTTCAGCAAGCTGAGCTGACAAGAAGCAGTTTTCAGCCGCCACCAAACAAGTGCGTGAGCGACGTGCCCGAGTGGGCGGGCGCGGCGGAGGCCGGCCCGGCGCGCCGTGCGGCCGCCAAGAAGGACGGTCTGCTGCAAAAAGCGACGCGATGGTGGGTGCGCATGGGCGCGCGGCCGCCGGCGCCCTTCCCTGCCGCACCGCCGCCCTGCGTGATGGTGCCGCGGCGCGCGCTGCCTCCGCCGCCCGACGCGTGACGCCGCCGCGCCCCCGCGCCCCCGCACCGCCCCCCTACTACCATATCACGCTTACATTCCATTATCGGGACGATCACACTCGCCGAAGTGCACCCGCGCCCCGGTGTATTATAGACTTGCTAATTTATTTATTTGGAACTCTCGGCCGCGACGAGTCGAACGCGTACCTTCTTGTGATATGTGCGACGGGCCCGTGTGGTGACAGTGCGGACTGTGCCGACTGTGCGGAGGACCGTGCCGACTGTGCGGAGGACCGTGCCGACTGTGCGGAGGACCGTGCCGACTGTGCGGAGGACCGTGCCGACTGTGCGGAGGACCGCGCAGAGAACTGTGCCGGCCGTGCGGAGGGCGCGGCCGGCGAGCGCGACTAGTCTTAATACTTAAACGGTTCAATAATTGTTTCTATTGAAATTTGATGAAACGACTGCCCGCTATTTGTGTTGTAGGTGTGTATGGCGTAGCGTAGTGTGCGTCCGTGTTCCTCGCACTGTCTTTGAGTTTCGCAAAACTAAGACTGAGATAAAATAAAAAAGATAACAATATAAAAATAGTCTACATTGAAGTATGTTGTCTTAGGTAAAATTAATTCAAATAGAAACAATTAAAAAGTATATAATATTTAATGAATCTTTCGATTGTAACCTTCAATGATATTGTATATTGTGTAAAAGGTCAGTCTATAGGAGAGGTAATATGTTGCAGTGTACAGTGCATGTTGCAGTGTACAGTGCATGTTGCAGTGTACAGTGCATGTTGCAGTGTACAGTGCATGTTGCAGTGTACAGTGCATGTTGCAGTGTACAGTGCATGTTGCAGTGTACAGTGCATGTTGCAGTGTACAGTGCATGTTGCAGTGTACAGTGCATGTTGCAGTGTACAGTGCATGTTGCAGTGTACAGTGCATGTTGCAGTGTACAGTGCATGTTGCAGTGTACAGTGCATGTTGCAGTGTACAGTGCATGTTGCAGTGTACAGTGCATGTTGCAGTGTACAGTGCATGTTGCAGTGTACAGTGCATGTTGCAGTGTACAGTGCATGTTGCAGTGTACAGTGCATGTTGCAGTGTACAGTGCATGTTGCAGTGTACAGTGCATGTTGCAGTGTACAGTGCATGTTGCAGTGTACAGTGCATGTTGCAGTGTACAGTGCATGTTGCAGTGTACAGTGCATGTTGCAGTGTACAGTGCATGTTGCAGTGTACAGTGCATGTTGCAGTGTACAGTGCATGTTGCAGTGTACAGTGCATGTTGCAGTGTACAGTGCATGTTGCAGTGTACAGTGCATGTTGCAGTGTACAGTGCATGTTGCAGTGTACAGTGCATGTTGCAGTGTACAGTGCATGTTGCAGTGTACAGTGCATGTTGCAGTGTACAGTTTCATAATTAAGAAACATAAAGTTTAATTTCTATCCAGCAGCTATGGATCTGTGTTTAAACAACTTTTATATTCGTTTATGACAATGTATAAAATGATGCATATCAGTACAGTTAAAGCAAGGAATATTAATTTACAGAGCATAGTTACTATTTAATTGTAAATAATTATTGTCTCTAATTTAATATTAGATAAATAATGACCGAATGCCAAAATAAATGATGGTCATTTCAATTGAGTGTTGCTACATTCCATATTTATGTTGAAATATTTTCGATACCTTACTGTAATCGGGCCTGCGCCTCGCCTTGCTCGCGCCCAACAAAACTCTCATGAAAGCCGCACTGTTCCTAATGAATCCAGCAAAAATAACACGGAATGGATTCATTACATGAACTTCCCCGCTATAACTGCTTAGGTTTGCTAATATTTATTTACATATTATATACATAAATCTCATGCGGGTAGCTTCTCTATTAAGCTACATAGATTATGAAGAAACTATATTAGAACTTCTGAATAATGGTTGCTTTAGGTAAAGAAATTGTAAACTAAATATATTAGAAATTACATTAATAATATAACTATAGGTATTTGGCAAAATTTATATTTTTTATCATAGCCAAAAGTGTAAATCCTATGTATTTGGCGAAGACACCGCCGATATGTTATGTTGCAGCTATGTATTTGTTCAGTAGATCTAAATAGTTGATTCATATAATATATTGGAATATATTTTTAAAGAATTGTTAATTCTAAAGAAAATTAATATAATTTGCAATACAATAAAATATGTAATGCAAATAAAATAATACCTGTTTACTTTAACTCATTTAAATTTTTGTTTGTAACCATTTAAAAGTAATTTATTAGTATGGATCATGTGAATTTTATTAAATGAATGTTTGTAAAGTTGTGTGCGTGTCTTTCAGAGTGTGCGAGCTTGTGAATGAATGCTTTGTTTACTAAATTATATAATTATAAAGTAAAACATACATTTAAAGAAATTCGTATGATTTATTTAATTGAGGGTTTAGGCAATGTCTATGAAGTTTTATTTAATCAGCATTTGATGTTTTGTTAAAGAACAACTTGAATATACCCACTTTATTGTACCTTACTATTTTAATAGTGTTAAATTTATAATAAGTATTAGTGGAGCAGTCCTTGTACAAAATGCTGATAAAAATATAAAAGTTGTTTAAATTAGTGCCACAGATTAGATATTTAATCTAGATATCAAACAATATTCCATTTGTCATATTAATAAGTAAAAGCAGAAGCAAATATTAATAATAAAAAACTGCATTAAATTATGACCTACCAATAATGAATACACTGTGATTTTATTTTATATGTCATTTATTTTTACCATTACTTTGAGAGATCATCGCAACAGTTTTATCACTTGTTTAAAAGCATCGAAAGTTTTATCATATTATTAGCGCACAATTCCTATGGTTTTAAAAGATGACTTCACTTCTATACTTTTAATTAGGTATCTAAATTGTATCACATTTTCGTTCTCCAATATCTATGAAGAAGGGAAGAGGTCTTGTGATAGTATGCTTCTATGTAGTTAGTTAAAAAATATAAGTTGCCAAAGATATCTTTTCAATTAATACAATAAGGATAAAATATACTAGCGTAATATAGTAATGGGTTTAAACAGCTAAAGATAGGCTATTCTTAATTCGTACTAAAATTTACTCCAGAGACTTTGATCCTGAGTTCGATTCCCAATCTATACTAATATAATAAAACATATTATACACACAGGTCTTTAGAACGCAGAATCGTAGCAATCTCAGCCTATATTTACAACACGTTTTAGGCTATATATTTAAACTTAGGGGTTAGTAAATTGAAAAAAATAGTTATGCGAGAAAGAGACACAAAATTGCAAACCAATAGCAGCAAAGATGATGGTTGCCATGGTAACGGCAATTCTCAGCCAATGGCCACGAAGTACTTCGCTTCGTTGTCATTTGCAATTGAAAGTTTTACGCAATGTAAACAATAAAACAGTTTTTCTGTGTAACAAAATGAACCTAATTTCATGCGGCTGAAGTCGCACGGGAAAACCTAGTTTTTTATAAGGGAATAAATATTAACCTAGCCGAAAATACATAAATTGTGTCGTGATAATTTCCCCTATGAAAAACTTGATTACACAATAAAATTAATAGAACAATGATCGAGTAGAATTTTATGTAGCATGTCTTTTTAAAAGTGTAAATGCAAAAATCTAGTTTATGACGTTAAATATTGCTAAAATAATCGTGATGTCTCAATCTCCACAACACGTGAGATGCAGCCACAGAAAAAAAATCAAAAACGTAAGTATTAGCTGGCGTCTACCACTGTATAATACACATTGACCGTGGTAGACGGCTAATTTATGCAACAGATGTTATTGCTCACGACATCGAGTGTGCCGGAGGCCTAATTTTAATCCTCTTTCCCTTCCCTGGGAAGTGGATGAGGATTTGACGGAGGTGGGAATGCATAGGAAGATTGATATAAGAAAAGACAATACCCATTTATTAAGGCTTTATTAAGCTAAAATGACAAGTAAATGACGCAACATGTCATTCTGGCGGTGGCCACCTCTCTCTAGCCTAAATGTCAAAAGGGAAATATTCTCTTACTTTGATTTCCTCTGTTGATCAGAGGTAGGTAATGCATCTGAAATAAGATATATCTGTGGGCAGCGTTCGCTTCGCCGAATTCTGGCCGCTCGCTCGTTTGCCTCCTTATGATATAAAAAAAATACATTTATACATGAGACATACATAAACTGCATCCTAAGTTGATTTCCAACTGAAATAAATTATTGTATTGTATTATGTGTATCACTTACCTTCAAGTTATAACTCATATCATATTGGATTTTAATAAGGTGAAAGATGGGCTTTACACACACTAGCTGGATATATTAAGTAAAAACCTTTCAACGATTGATCCCAAGCCTAAGCAATGACAAACAGATTCTTTATACTCTTTATACTGATGTAAACGGCTAAAAGACTTTGAATCCAGGTCAGAAACAAATAATAAAAAAAATGTTTGGCGGTTTGGCGCATTTTTCACGTTGCTTAGAAAGTGACAGTTCAGTTTTATTGAAAAGTGTTTACTATATCTATTTTAATATGAAATGCTAAGTGAAGAAACCTTTGATTCAATTCATAATTAAGTACCGTCGCAAATAGTAAGAAGATTAAAAGTGTTTTCCTATTATTGAATAATAATGTTGATATACTTGTCGTGGTAAGTTTGACATTTTTATTTTTTAAATTAATCCTCGACAAAGGAATCTGTATAACTTCAGTACATTCATCGTAAAGTAAACTTCCATAAAGTTTTAATTCCCGATTCAGTTGAGTTATAATTATTTATTTACTTCACTGACTTATTTAATTGAATCTATGATATTTTATTAACATTTAACTTATATATAAAAATAGAACTAAAATTATCTAGTCAATTATAAGGAAAGTGAGAAAGTGAGGATAGTCAAATTTTTTGGCCCAAAAAAAAACCACCTGCGATTGAAATCGAGTTTTCTGTTGCCTGTTGGTTGCTTATTGCAATCATAGATGCTCCGTGGCTCCGTGGTTGTGCGTGTTTGCAATGATTTTGATTTTTGACAATTTTTAACACTTGCTTGTCACTTGTCAGTTGTCAATTGTCAGTTGTCAATTGTCAGAATCGGAAACAGAAACACTTGCTTGCAGAACTGTGCAGAACTTGCATTACAGAATGCAGTTAGATTTACAGTAAAGGTTAAGAATAAGGCAATAAAATAAAGATCTAGGTTCATTTGAATAACTGCAAGCATTGCTATTTTGTTATACATCGTCAAAACAAATATCCCTCTTAATAAAAAGTGGTCAGTGACGGAAAATATTGTGAAAGATGTTAAAATTGTAAAAAGAAAGAAATAGTTTCGGGTAAGTTATATTTCTATAGTATATTGAATTTGTAAAATTAAATAATTGTTTTATTTGAAACTATTTCCAACTTAAAATTTTTGTATTTAACGTTGCAGCCATGGGACCACCAAAGAAATTTAAAAAATATGATTCAAAACCCAGCAGTGAAAGATCAGGTATATCAAGATTATTTTTTTTTTATTTAAACCTCCTACAACAACAACAACTTAAACCTACTCTTACTCTTTTAGAACTCATATTTATGTAGGTTGCTCCCTAGCCTTGAATTTTACAGTTGAGTAAATAGGTGTTTATGTGAAACCAATAAAGTTGTACTTTTACAATCAGGAAAGAAAAAGAAGGTGGAAGAGGATATTACAATAGACTTGGTAGAGGATGATAATACAGATAATGTGGGAGTTCCTGTTGCTGCAACACAGGATGCCGAGAAGAATGACCAGGTTCCCGAAGATGAGTTTGGTGCAAAAGATTACAGGTAAGATATCTGTAATTTCAAACTAGTAACAAAAATTTTGGTAAATTACTAATTACTTATTGTAGGTAATTTCTAATCTAAGGTAATACAATAAACAGGTTGTCTATCAACAATGTAATGTCTAACAAGATATGAGAAAACAGACAACATCAATTAATGGAGGATCATAAAACTTTATAAATTGGTATAAAGGTCAATTTGTAGTAATGTGAAATTTCTTATTATGTAGGAATCAGATGACATTAAAACCAGACAACACCAGTCGTCCTCTCTGGGTCGCCCCAAATGGCCACATATTTCTGGAAGCCTTTTCACCAGTTTATAAACATGCACATGATTTCTTGATTGCTATTGCAGAACCTGTTTGCAGGTATGTATCCACCACTATATTTGTTATGACTCCCAATGTATCATGATGTATACTAAGATGTGTTTAAACAATAATTTAACCAATCTCAGAATATGTAGAAATTGGTTAATTTTTCAAATACCTGCAGTACAATTATATCATGCTTTCAGACCTCAACACATACATGAGTACAAATTAACGGCCTACAGTTTGTATGCTGCAGTGTCAGTGGGCTTGCAAACTACGGACATTATTGAGTACCTGCAGAGACTGAGCAAATGTTCTGTTCCCGCGGGCATCATTGAGTTTATTCAGCTTTGCACATTATCATATGGAAAAGTTAAACTTGTATTGAAGCACAATAGGTTAGTTTTTTGATTTAATTTACTATCTACCTCGTCTTGAGGTAGTTTAGTGATTTGATGATGTCTTATAATAGCGCTAATATTGTCAATATTGTTTTTTATTTATATTTGCAGGTATTTAGTAGAGAGTAAGCATGTGGAGGTGCTGCAGAAACTGCTGAAGGACCCGGTGATCCAGCAATGCCGTCTGCGACGCGACGGCGACGACGACCTGTTCGCCTCTGCTGTGCCCAACAAGCCCTCCACCACAACAGCTTCTAAGTCCGGTTAGTATTCTTATGTAAATTACAAATTATATTTACATATTTCAGTTTGTCCATGGATTTTTTTTAAAGTATTAGTGTCCACATTAATGATGCAAACATGTCTGTTTTTAGTAAGTCTATGATTGCAGCCTTATAAAGTAAATTTCTTTAGTTAGGTTATTATAATTTCCCATATCCATTTAATATAGACCTAGTAAAGTATGCAAAGTGTAAATCGTAAACAGAGCATGATCACAATTAAGTTTTTGTCAGTGTATCAATACGCATTTGCTGAATAGATATTTACTCATTGACATGTAATAAGTATCAGGATTGTGAAGTAAATTGTCAACAAGAACATCCTGTAGATATATTTTGAACTTTGATGAACCTGAATATGAAAAATGTAATGACTTAATATTCAATATTAAATACATGACAGCAGAAAAAGTATGAAAAAATCTCATTAAAAAAAAATTACAATATATTTTAATTACTAGAGTTGTGAAATGTGCATTAAAAGATGTAGTGAATGTTATGATTTTGTTGTTTGCAGTGGAAGAGAAACCACTTACAAATGACACAGTGCCGGAAGACATCAGCCAGTTCTACCAGCAGCTGGACAAAGACGACGAGGAGGATGAGGCCACCGACTTGGCGACCAACACCGCAGTCGCCTTTGAAGTGGATCCCGATAAAATTGAGGTACCTGCATATGTTGAGATGAATTATGAAGGTGTAGTTAAACCAAACATATATATTTTCAGCTCATTTTACTATCACTTCTACTAGTTAATATTTTTAATCTATATGCATATTTAATTTTTTTTTATATAACAAATCACAAATGCTTAGTTCTCTTAGTAGAATACATATAGCAATAGACTCTCCTGTTAAATTGATGATTGCATCAATTTGACAGTAGAGCCTATTGAAGCTGGGCATTTGACTACAGTACTTATGAGTTGGTTAATGGTTTTGTAAACAAGCTCTTATTAGGGAGGGATATGTCATACTTTTACGGATCAATCCCTTGTTATACGATGTACTAGTTGTCGCCCGCGACTCGTCCACGCGGAATTAAATTTAATATGTAATTGTAAAGGATGGCGGCGATGCAGCAGAAATGAAACACAGGTTTTCAAACATGGGTGCGCACAGTACGTTCGACGGACGACATTCGACTGCAAAAGTGCCGTCCACCCTCCAAAATCATTTTATTTTTTATATTTAAAAACTACTAAATATTTTTACATCTACCTTGGTAGGTTACAGATAACAAATAGTATTTATGGAATTAATGTAGTAGAATACAACAAAGAAATTAAACAAAATTATATGTTACAATATCAGTAAGGTTAAATCACAAATAAAAACATTATGACGGCTTTTAAGTTCTATCGTCAACACCGCCCCCTAGTGCTGACTCCTCAGCACTACAAACCTATACCTCAAGCAATGCTACTCTAGTTACTGGACGCTTTAAAACGCCCGTGCGCGTTTGCACATCAACGCAACGCACTCTGCCGTCCTCTCCGGCATGGGCCGCACTCACTACGCCATGCTTCCACGAACCGCGTTCTAACTGAGGGTCGACAATCAATACGTAATCACCTACTGATAATGCTTTTGCCTCGTCATTCCATTTTTGCCTAGGTAACAATGTTGGGAGATATTCTTTTAACCAACGACTCCAAAACAAATCTGTGAGCCTCTGTGCTACTCGCCAACGCTTGCCTAAATTACAAAGGTCACCGTTATCGTACTTACCGTAAGGAGTTCCACTCGAGGAGGTACCTATTAGAAAATGGTTAGGTGTTAAAGCCTCTGGGTAATTAGGATCAGTAGAAACATGAGTGATGGGTCGGCTATTGATTAAAGCTTCCACTTCGCACATCAGAGTAGACAAAGTATCGAAATGTGGTGCTCGTTCCTTAAGTACGACCTTTAATGCCGTTTTGACAGAGCGCACCAATCGCTCCCAGGCGCCACCCATTTCTGGAGCACCTGGAGGAATAAAACGCCATTCTATGCCTCTTACCAAACCGTCGTCCTGTAGGCGTTCAAAATTCAGCTCCTGGAGACTGCGCTTAAGCTCGGCATCTGCACCTCTAAAGTTGGTTCCATTATCAGAGTATAAAATCTCTGGGGCGTCCTCACGCGTGGCAACATCTGCTACGTTCAAGCCTGTTGGTACGTACCTCCATTCCATGACGCGAGTCAATTCGTCTATCTCGCCCAACCTATGGGCGACGTACGGTTTGAACGTACGTGGATCGCTTCGAATCCATTGCAATACAGTTTTAGAATCTGTCCAAAAATACCGTCTAGTCGGTGTGATGTCGGTGTGCTCCGTCCGGACCGTGCTCGCCAAACGTGCAGCTAGCAGTGCTGCTTGAAGTTCCAACCGGGGTACGGACACCGGTCGTAACGGGCTCACCCGACTTTTGCTAGTGACAAAACAAATGAACACCTTACCATCCGTGCGAATAAATCGCCAATAAACAACAGCTGCGTATGCCTTCAAGGAGGCATCGCAAAATATATGCATCTCGGTGTTGATTATTCGTTCAGGATCATCTGAATTTGTTTGGGGATAACAATCAGTCCACAAACCTGTGTTGTTGTACCAACGCGGGATACGAAGTTGTGCTAATAATTTTAAATCGTTAAGCCATTTTAAAAAACATTCATAATCTTTTAAGTGGATAGGGCAATTCCAGCTCACTCCACTCCTATGTACATTTTGTAAAATTATTTTACCCTTTATAGTTATAGGCGTTATAAAACCTTGCATATCATATACAGACATAATTAAACTTAACATCTTAGCTTTGGTTGGTAGTTCACTACCATTAAGTACATTATCCGATAAGCGGTTAAATGAAATGTTAAATAAAAATGTGTCATCTGAGGGATGCCACATCAAACCTAATGTGCGCTCGACTACATTTGCAGTTCCGTCTTTAAGTTGTATAGCGCTGCTACATAATGACTCATTGGGTAAACAATCTATTACCTGTTTACTGTTGCTCGTCCAACTTCGCATGTTAAAGCCGGCGTGCCCGTGAATTTCAGTAATAGTTTTTATTAATTTAATTGCTTCCTCTACAGAAGTCGTCGAATATAAACAATCGTCCATGTAATGATCATTTAAAATAACTCTAACGGCCTCTGGATGTAAATCTTCGTACATGGATGCATTTTTATTTTTGACATATTGAGCTATAAAAGGTGAGCACGTTGCGCCAAATATTAGACACTGCATAATGCATACCTTGATCGGAGCGTCGTCACCAGCAGCGGGATCCTTCCATTAAAAACGAAAGACATGTTGATTATCAGGGCTTATCTTTATACGTAAAAACATATCCTTTATGTCACCCATGATAACCACTGGATGAGTGCGGAACCGTAACATTATTCCAAACAAAGAATTATATAAGTCAGGACCTGTTAATAAAAAATCATTAAGACATAAACCACTGACCTTAGCTGCTGCGTCGAACACTAGTCGCAACTTCCCAGGCTTGTTAGGGTTCTGTACGCCAAAGTGTGGTAAATACCATACATGACTCGATGACTGCTCGCTGCTCTTAATTTCCCTCGCATAACCTTCGTCGAACAATTTTTTATTTCTCTGCTGTACCTGTTAGCATAATCCCTATTGTTGTTAAATTTTTTGTTTAATGAAATCATTCGAGACAAAGCATTATCGTAGGAATCAGGCATAGTAAATTCGTCACTCTTAAATGGTAAACAAACTTCATATTGTTCATTTACTTTACGAAAAGATTTATCTAAAATGTCAACCGCACGAATGTGAGCTTTATTCTCACGACGTAACGGCGATATTCCAATCGAATCTATAGCGAAAGAATTTGTTATTAACTCATTAAGCTTCTCGCCGTCCGAGTGAGCGAGATGGAAGATACTACGCGCGGAGGGAGTGTGAGTGCGACCGCTGTAGCCGTGAATAGACCAACCTAACCTGCATCTAGTAGCATAAGGTTCATTTTTGCTCCCACGAATTATTTGTAAAGGTGCAATAATATGATAATTATCTTCGCCTATTAACAATTTTGGAATTACATTTTCTTTACAAACATAACCCTTTATACATGTTAAATGTTTACAATTAATGTTATTTATAACAGACAAATTTTGCATAGGTAAATTGAGCTTTGAAACTTTGCGAAATTGAATTTTACAATTATAAATATTATTACTATCGGTACTGCTAATGTCCACCGTAACCTTAGGCGTGTCCGCCTGATACACTTCTATACCGAACGCGTCGACGAATCTTACCGCACTAGATTCGCTAGCCACTAGGCCTAACTGGTCGGCTAAGTTCGCGTCTATCACTGACACCGAGGCACCATCGTCCAGTAAGGCATGCGATATAAGTTCAACTCCGGACGGACCGCGTAATTTCACTCTCACCACTTTTAACAACACTTCGTCGCGCGGAGCACTGGAACCAGCGGCTAGATGGGCCACCGTGCCCACCGCGGCGGGCGGCGGCGACTGCGCTGACAGGGACTCCGGCGTCGGCGGCGCGGGCGGTTCGCGCCCACTAGGCGGCGCGGGCGAACGCGAGCGATCAGCGGCTCGCGCGTCGGCCGGCGCGTATACAGCTGCTTTATTAAAATGTAATAAGCGATTATGTTGAAGTCCGCAGTTATCGACGTCGCATGGCGGTGCATTGCATTGCATGGCGGCGGTGTGTCGTCGATGTAAACAAACGAAGCAAAGACCTTGCGATTTTACAAATCTCCATCTGTCCCGCCGTAATGCGCGCCGAAATATTCGACAATCCGTTAATTTATGTACAGATTTATTACAAAATTTGCATATCTCATTGGTGGCGTTATAGTCTGTAGTACTCAAATTAAATACATTGTGTCTTTTTCGTGTCTTGTTTTCTGTCTGTTGACTATTATAATTATCCAATGGAATAGTTCCCACGCTTAGTAATATCTGCGATTCTTGTTTTAAAAATTCGGCTAATAATGTAAGCTTAGGTAAATTATCTAAGCGTTTACTGTAAGCATAGTCTGTCCATTTACTAAGCAGAGTGCTAGGCAATTTAAATATAACTGCATTTATTAACTCTGGACTTCTAAGATATTCTTCCTTATTTAATGCTCGTAATGTGGCAACTGAATTAATTATTTTAGTGGAAAATTCTACTAAGTTGCTTTGATAAAATAAGGGCAAAGGTGGTAGCTTCTTTAGCTGTGTTGTGATTGTGTGTACAATAAAATCAGAGCGTCCAAACCTCAGTTCCAGTGTGTCCATCACCTGCGAGGGCACCGTGTTGCCGATGAGCAGGTCTGCCACCGCCTCCTTGGCTGCGCCGCGAAGCGATCTTCTTAGCCGCCACAAGTTTTCACTGTCACTAAATTTACATATTTTCGTGGACTCCTCGTAAGCATTTTTGAAGTGGAGCCACTCAACATAGTCACCGTGAAATTCGGGAAGATCTCGTGGGGTGGCGAGGCGGCTTAAGAGCCTGTCCTCTCGCTGTGAACTCGTTTGGGTCATCATCTCCTTCAGTACATGTGCCAGTTGTTGGACGTCAGATGTAGCCTCCCGTGAAGGCTGATCGGTGGTCAGGAACGTCGGATAGGTCCGAGCACGTGGCTCGAGGGCTGCACAAGGTTCCCCTTGGCTACGGTCCAACCATTCCCTTACACTTTCTCTCGTACGTTCGTCTGCAACAAACCGACTTTCGGTGACGTCATCAGCCACCTCCTCCTCTTCCAACTGTGCTAGATCTGCCTCCAGCTGTTTTTCTATGAGCTGCATTCTTATCTCGGCCTTCGCCTGTTCAGCTTTTAGTTCCAATTGCTTCCGTCTAGCGATAGACGAAGATGAACACGATCTCCTTGCTGTTGCCGACCTGAACGTGTTTGCGCTGGGTGGCCTCTTCGGTGTCTCCTCCTTGGCAGCCTGGGTTCCTCGCGAAATTATATCATCGGCTCCACGAGAAGGCTGATGTGCTGCCTCCGGGGCAGGGTCCGAAGCAGACGCTTGGTGCTGCCGCCGCGTAGTTGGCATCATTTACCGTTTTATCCACGCGAAATTAATAAACAATGAGCTCCACGGGAATCAACCAGTTCAAGATGCGGCTCGAAGTGACCAAAATTGTAAAGGATGGCGGCGATGCAGCAGAAATGAAACACAGGTTTTCAAACATGGGTGCGCACAGTACGTTCGACGGACGACATTCGACTGCAAAAGTGCCGTCCACCCTCCAAAATCATTTTATTTTTTATATTTAAAAACTACTAAATATTTTTACATCTACCTTGGTAGGTTACAGATAACAAATAGTATTTATGGAATTAATGTAGTAGAATACAACAAAGAAATTAAACAAAATTATATGTTACAATATCAGTAAGGTTAAATCACAAATAAAAACATTATGACGGCTTTTAAGTTCTATCGTCAACAGTAATCTATGTGTTTTTCAAGACTACGTCCTAAATCTGTGCCAAATTTCATCAAGATTCGTTTCGGAGATACCTTCTAACAAAGATCCATCTATTGCATTTATAATATTACTAAGATTAGCTTATTGTTTGTTTGCAGGTGATACAAAAGCGTTGCATAGAGCTGGAGCACCCTCTGCTGGCTGAGTACGACTTCCGCAACGACAGCGTGAACCCCGACATCAACATCGACCTGAAGCCCACCGCCGTGCTTCGCCCCTACCAGGAGAAGAGTCTGCGCAAGATGTTTGGCAACGGACGAGCTAGGTATACATATGTTCATACTTCAAACAAGATGAAACTTGAAATGAGACTGAAGATTACAATATGGAAAGATAGATTAAGTACTTTAATTAGAAATAAAGAAATAAGAGATAATTTTGTAGAGTATTGTGAGTCAGTAGCGCAGTCTGTGACATAGCTTTAAATTTTTATTTTATGAACGAATAGTTTGTTATTTTGTAAATTTTAATTTTTATTTTTTAAATTGATCTCACATGTTGGGTGTAAACGATAGCGCCGTATATAAAAAAAACTAAAGTAAACCTGTGTTGAAGTATTGAGTGTGCGCGTGCGCAGGTCCGGTGTGATAGTGTTGCCATGCGGCGCGGGCAAGTCTCTGGTGGGTGTGACGGCGGTGTGCACGGTGCGCAAGCGCGCGCTCGTCCTCTGCAACTCGGGCGTCTCCGTCGAGCAGTGGAAGCAGCAGTTCAAGTGCTGGTCCACCGCAGACGACAGCATGATCTGCAGGTATCCTCACCATCACTCTCAACTCCGTACTAGAAATTACTTCTTTGGTCATCTTATTGGTGTTTCTGTGTAACCCACACTTGTAACTGTGTCATAGATTGAATGCTATATTTAGAAGTTAACAAAGCGTTTAGCTTTTTGATGATGTCTTTCATTATAAAAACATGGCAATCTGTTTAGATTCACATCGGAGGCGAAGGACAAGCCGATGGGTGCGGGCATCCTGATCACAACGTACAACATGATAACGCACGGCCAGCGGCGCTCGTGGGAGGCGGAGCAGACGATGAAGTGGCTTCAGGCGCAGGAGTGGGGTCTGGTGGTGCTGGACGAGGTGCACACCATCCCCGCCAAGATGTTCCGTCGCGTGCTCACCATCGTACACTCCCACGCCAAGCTCGGTGAGACAAACCCGCACACATAGTATCCGCCATTTGATTTGTTTAATCACTGCCGGTCCCTCTATGTGAGTAGCGTGATGGTGCATTAACGATGTAAGATTGTCAGGTCTAACGGCGACGTTGCTGCGCGAGGACGACAAGATCGCAGACCTGAACTTCCTGATCGGGCCGAAGCTGTACGAGGCCAACTGGCTGGAGCTGCAGGCGGCGGGCTACATCGCGCGCGTGCAGTGCGCAGAGGTCTGGTGCCCCATGACGCCAGAGTTCTACCGCGAGTACCTCATACAGAAGTCGGTCTCCTCTACTTCTCTGTTTCTCTCACTCTGTGACTATTTTTTACTGTTGCCAATTGCTAACCTAGTTCATTTTGCAAAAAATATTTTCAGAATAAACAAGAAGATGTTACTGTACGTAATGAACCCGTCAAAGTTCCGGGCGTGCCAGTTTTTGGTGAAGTACCACGAGAAGCGCGGCGACAAGACGATCGTGTTCTCGGACAATGTGTTCGCGCTGCGCCATTACGCCGTCAAGATGAACAAGCCGTACATCTACGGGCCGACGTCGCAGAGCGAGCGGATACAGATCCTGCAGAACTTCAAGTTCAACCCCAAAGTTAACACGATCTTCGTGAGCAAAGTCGCCGACACCAGCTTCGACCTGCCGGAGGCCAACGTGCTCATACAGATCTCCTCACACGGCGGCTCTCGCCGGCAGGAGGCGCAGAGATTGGGTACGCCCCTTTTTATACAACTAGAAACACTCCCCGACTTAACTCGAGACAGAGAAAAAAATCTATTCTCAAGTTTATTTGTTTGTTTTTTAATGTATTCAGTAGATATCTAATGGAAGCAAAAAAAAAAAAATTTTCTTCGATTTATTGTAAAATAAAAGATAAGTAAGTATAATAGTGTGTTGCAGGTCGTATTCTACGCGCAAAGAAGGGCGCGCTGGCGGAGGAGTACAACGCGTTCTTCTACACGCTGGTGTCACAGGACACGCTGGAGATGGCCTACAGCCGCAAGAGACAGCGCTTCCTCGTCAACCAGGGATACAGCTACAAGGTCACCATCACTACTGCAATATCACTTTATATCTACCTACTAACTCTAGGTGTCTTACAATATCATTTGATACTTGTTTTATGTATAACATTGTAATATTGGTTGCCCAGGTCATAACGGAGTTAAAGGGCATGGACACGGAACCTGAACTGTTCTACGGCACGCGGGAGGAGCAGGGCATGTTGCTGCAGCAGGTCAGACTTCACAATACCCATATTCCATTAAGAATTAATGTTTCGTCGAAAAAGTCAATTATTTTGTGTTTCATAGATACATAGATGAATATTTTGTTGTTCACATTACAACAAACAACTAAAGCTACGAAGGAAGACGACTATAGTCCAGGGAACAGCAACTAGGAACACATTTGTAAATAATAAAAATTGGACAACATGAACTAAATTTTCCACTGGAAGACAATCTAGAGAGAAATAACCATAGACAGTACCAGTTACAGTGATGATCAAAAATCTATTTTGACTTTAAGTTTGTGTCTACTGTTTGTTTTATGATTTGTGTTTTATAATTTATTTTAATAAGTAGGGAAAAGGCCAGGGAGATGATGATGATTTTGTTATTCACATTACAACAAACAATTAACTAAAACCAGAGCTGGGCATTAACTCGTTAATCCGTTAATCGTTAATTAACGAAGTTAACATTTTGCTTAACGGATTAACTTTTAAGTTAACTACAAAAAGTGTTAACGCTTTTGTTAACTTCCGTTAAACTCAACTTCCGTTAATAAAAGTCCGTTAATCGTTAAATTAGAAACTTGGAGACGTGCTGTCATTTTGTTTAAATTACGCGCCACGCCACGCTCGTAAGTTCAGCTCTGTTGGGCGACTGTCGGCGACTCAAATGGTGAACGAACGAGTTGATAATTGATATAATATGTAAAGTTCGCGTGCAAGTGTGATGCATCAGAGCGTCCGGGAAAGACGTGACCAACAGTACAAAATCAAAAGAAGGTTCGAAATAGTATATTTCATTACGAGTATGTAATAGCCCACATTCCGAACGCTCTTCGTCCCTGCAATACGCCACTTTTTGAGCAACTGTATTGAAAAACCTTTTTACTGGTGCTTTTTCTTTACCTTTTCCAAACTCGTGCGTTCTCTTTCCCAACTGTCAAAATAATGTCTGTTATAAAGAAAAACCAACTACGAAGATTTTACAAAAAAAAAAACATTGAAGTTTTTATGATTCATGCAACTATTTCTAAAAAGAAGCTCCTAATTTGTTAGAATATAAATTTAATGGTTTGATTCAATGAATTAGAATGGTTAGGTTTCATTTTATTTCATCTCATTAAATTAAATTTTCATTTCATATCAATAAAAATAATCTACTGAAGACTTGGCTGTTTGGGCATAGTTCCCTTTATTCATAAAAACTCTGTGTGTATTCTTTTACGGTTGGCGCCATTTTCCAAATATTTTACTTAGTTGAGTTTATTGTGTTTTTATTATTTTATTTAATTGCTTCATTTTTTCGCAACTGTATCAAAAATAGTTGTTTAGTACACGTGCGGAACTGTCATTACAATTTGTTCCAACTGTCAACTTGTAGACATTTGTCGGAACTCTTTGCAATGACAGGCTCTCCGAACTCGTAATGAAATATACTATAATGCATTCATACTTGTCTCTAATACTAATATGTTATAGAATGTAAGGTCAAATTACTATTTTTAACAAGTATCGCCACATAAGTGTAAAATTAGTATGTATAATTTTGGTATGGTTAACTGTTAACGATTAACTTTAACTTGCGTTAAATTTTCGAGAATTTAACGCTTTATCGCTTAACGAAGTTAATTATTTAATTAACGAATTAACGATTAACGAAGTTAACTTTTCGATTAACTGTGTCCACCTGTGACTAAAACTTAAGACAGCTTCATCGCTATGAAAGATCAGGCAACCCAGTAAGAGAGGAGATTGACATTAAAATGAATGGTAAATATGTGTTTAATGTTGTGTGTGTGTCGCAGGTGTTGGCGGCGTCAGAGAGCGAGTGCGAGGAGGAGCGCGAGGCGGGCGGGGGCGGGGGCGGGGGCGGTGCGGGGGCACGTCGCGGCGCCGGCAGTCTGGCCTCACTCGCCGGCGCTGACGACGCTCTCTACCTCGAGCACCGCAGACAACACAACAAACATCCGCTCTTCAAGAAGTTCCGATATTAACTCTCGCACCATCAATAAATGTACGCATATCACTATTACATTTAACTAACGCAATGCAATTCACTAATATGTTATCGCTGTTAAATGAGAGTAGGGACATTATTCGATGTTCGAGCATAGATACGATGATTTCAACGACCCTCAATTTTCGGTGAGTTATAGGTTATAAGCGTTATTTATATTGAATATTTATTCCTTGTTGTATATTTCCGTTCTTTATAAAATTTGTTTTTTGTTTCAGATATCTCAAATTTATTTACTTGACAACGATAAAAAAGATGATATTTTTCTATAAAAGCATTTCGCATCAATGTTATATCGCCATGTCGCGGTAGAGGCTATCGTTTATTATATTAGGTCCTTACATATGAAATTGGCGTTTTTCGTACTGGCCACTTTAATCACGAATTTCTCCTCTTTGGTAAGGAATTCCAAATTCAAATTTGTACAGCTATAGACTCATGTATTTGTGGTTCGATGACCGTCATTCATTTGTTTTTTTTCTTCTGTTTTTTTCTGTTTGCGTCACTCATTTTACAAAATGGAAAACTTAAAATATCGCATTATTTACGAGTACGAGTTCCGCCGTGGCACTAGTGCTGCGGAAACGACTCGAAGGGTGAACGATGTGTATGGCGGTCGTGTTGCAAAAGAAAACACAGTTCGTTTTTGGTTCCAACGTTTTCGTTCTGGAAATTTCGATCTGCAGAACAAGCCCCGTGGACGGCCTGAGACTCAAGTTGATAATGAAGAGTTGAAGGCTATTGTGGAAGCGGATCCATCGCAAACCACGTCCGAGTTAGCTGCAGGCTGCGATGTTAGTGATAAAACTGTTTTAATTCACTTGAAGCGAATTGGGAAGATTAAAAAGCTTGAAAGGTGGGTACCTCACGAATTGACTGAAGCAAACCGGCAAACGCGCGTTGACTGTTGCGTTACATTACTAAACCGGCACAATAATGAAGGTATTTTAAACTGAATCATTACCTGTGATGAAAAATGGGTTCTTTACGATAATCGGAAGCGCTCAGCGCAATGGTTGGATCCTGGCCAGCCAGCCAAATCCTGCCCCAAGCGAAAATTAACCCCAAAAAAGTTACTTGTAAGCGTTTAGTGGACTAGTGCCGGTATTGTTCATTACAGTTTTCTCAAATCTGGCCAGACTATTACGGCTGATATCTATTGTCAGGAATTGCAAACCATGATGGAAAAGCTAGCGGCTAAACAACCTAGGCTGGTCAATCGCCCCACGCCACTGCTGCTTCACGACAACGCTAGACCACACACTGCGCAACAGACGGCTACTAAATTAGAAGAGCTTCAATTGGAAAGTCTAAGACATCCTCCGTACTCCCCGGACCTTGCTCCAACAGATTACCATTTTTTTCGAAATTTGGATAACTTCTTGCAAGGGAAAAAATTCAACTCCGATGGGGCAGTCCAAATCGCCTTCAAAGATTTTATTGATTCCCGTCCGACTGGTTTTTTTAGTAAAGGGATCAATGAACTACCTATGAGATGGCAAAAGTGCATAGAAAATAATGGTTCATACTTTGATTAATTAAATATATTTTATTAAAAAATATTCGACTTTTTGTTCCTCCCATACAAAACGCCAATTTCATATGTAAGGACCTAATATTTCACCAAAGAATAATATAATTTGATGTATCATGCGATTAAGTAAAATAATGTTCAAGGTGCTAAAGCCTCTCAGAATAAAAATAATAAACTGGAAACGAATTTATAAAAATTCTTTAATATTTACTCGATCGTTGGCAACACTATAGCGATTGTGGCGACACTTCGTCCTGAGATAGTAGCTAGCATAAAACTATGCTAGCTATTGACGACAATTACAATGTGTAAAAATGTAGAAACATTTGTCATAAATACATTAATTATTGAATTACATGTTTTTTAATTTAATTTTTGGTAAGATACGAAGTCCATGTAATTTACGCACTGGTGGCATCTCGTTGTTATGCATTTGTCAAAAATACGAATAGATTTGTTATTTCAAAGGATAGTAGTCAACGCTAGTACATGTTTCAAATATATTAATTGTTACAGTGAATCAGAAAGTGCAAGCGGTGTGCCGGAATGGGCTATCGTGGAGCTTCAGGGGCTGGTACAAATGAAGAAAGAAGCAACAGCGGGACGTACAGTGATCGGTGATCTGCACTACTACCAGAGGAACCGCCATCCAGTGCTGGTGCTCGGACATCACATACTCAATGGCAAAGAAGTTAAATTAGAACAACCGATGGCAGTCATTGAGAAAGTTGATATTGACGGAAAGTTAGAATATAAAATTAAAGCTATCGTCAAAAAGAAGTTACTATTCAAATCCAGACCGAAGCCGATCATATCACATGTATCTGATAAAATTTAATTAAAATTGTTATATTTATGTATTTTATTTTTTGACTCATGTTTATACTGTAATGTGGAAATTGGATGTACATTATTTGACTTACTAACCCTGGAACTTAAACTGTCATGACACGTTATAGTTAAATCAAAGCATTATAATCATGTTTTTTTTTTCAAAGGGAATAAGTGGGAGAAATATGAGAAGAGGCATTAGCAATTTCTTCAATGATCAACCTTATACAGTAAATAAGGGAAATGCGTAAAAATTATAGATTTTTATCAAAGCGCGGTCAAATAAATTTCGAACAATTTTATTAGAAATACATTTATTTAAGTGATATATATTTGGGTATTTACACATTAACACTTATCCCAGACGAACATGAAAAAATAATATCTTCAACGAAGAACAATAATTCCGACCGAACGTATCTTGTATTTATCCAGTTTCATATTTAACAATTCGGTAAATATATAAATCGGTTTTAATATAATTTCTATATTCTTTTAACATCAAAAATATTTAAATTTCAATAAATCCTGTTACATGTTCCATACAATATACTATGATATAACTTATCATTTACAATGATATATTTTTGTTTATGCCTACTCTCTATTCAATAATAAGCATTTCCACGTGATTTTAATTATATAAATCATTCAAACATTAATAAGTATAACTGATAATTTTAAAAACATTTTTAACTTGATTTTCAAAAAGAAAAATTTTTTTAATTGTATTTCAATACGTTTTAATATAAAACAAATGTTCATTTGACTTCAGATTGTTTTGGTAAAATAAAATCATGGGATTTCAATGTTACTTTAGTAAAAATTTTTCCTGGCAACATTGACAAGCGTGTTAGAAAGTACGAATTATTCTAATTATAAGTATATACCTAAAGTACATTATGTCAAGAAATGAAAAAAAAAAGGAACCAAATTTACTTTCCTTCTTCGCCTTTTATTGGCCAAATAAAGTCTGAGTGCCATAAACATAGAGTTTATAAATCACATTATCCTTATATTCTTATAATTTACAAGATTTAATAGATATTGGTTCTTTTAATTAGCATTAAATTGGACCTAAATCATCAAAGTAAACAACTAGAAAATAAAAGTAAATTTCAAACCATGTATTATAATTACGCAAGGCACTTTATTTTTCAAGAAACAAAAAAAGAAATAAATTAATGCTATACTTAAATGTAACTATAGTTAAACAAAATTAATTTTTAAATCTAAGAAAGAAATATAATAATTTGAATGAAGATTTCGTCGAATTCGTACAGAAAAGGAATGGATTGCACTAAACGTAGTTATGCTTCGAGTCCAGTTCATAGACACTCATGTATTTTAAAAGATAAACATTGAATACAGAACTTTGGCTGAATAATATACACTAACATTATTATATTGTTGTATAAACTCATAAACATTAACATCTAAAACAAATAAACAATTTCATCTACAACATAACACAACATAATCTAAGTGTTAAAACTAACTCCCAGTTCAAACATTCAAAACCACTTCCATATTTTTAAGTGTTCTATCAATTTTATTTCTTAAAAATAAACAATCGTTTATTACAATAAATTAGTCTCAATAACTTCGATAAAATGAAAATTCAATACATTTTTTGATATATAAAAAAAAATTGAAACTAACATTATAGATTTTAACCCAATCATCCAAATATAATAGACAGCGGTCGCTTCGCTATTTTGGCGAATTCAGGCGATTGCTTCGCTTTTTTGGCGAATTCAGGCGGCCGCTTGTTCGTTTGCCACCTTAGAATAAAAAATAGATCTATAAAAAGAATACCGATTACATAAATGATTTGCTCTTTCAAAAACAATTGGATTTGTCATACAGTTAGCAGATATTTGGATAAAATCATTAAACAATGATAGAATATTCTTAAAATAATTAATTTTACATATACCATTATGTAGATGACAAAAATGAAACCATTTTAAAACGATATAAACGAGAAATATAGATTTAATTTCTCTATTAATATAATTATACTGTCCACAGCTTCACAGACACAACCAGATTAAGGTCACATTGTTTAATTACATAATTTTCATAATCCAATTAGGAGACAAGACAATTTATTATAGGCCAAAAATAATATATTGTAATTTATTGTCTGTTTGATGTAATTATTAAAGATTTATATATGCAATGAAGCGTGCGCAGTGTGCTGAAGACAAATTGATACTGAGAAGTGATACAGATAAAAAAAAATTAAAATATATAAACTATGATCTGAACTGTATTAATCTAGTTTGAATGTAAGTTTTAATATATAAACGGACATTTCACAAAGTAAATTAATTGAGAGATATAATAGATATTAGATTCGCTAAGGTGTCGAAAGTCACATAAGTTCATTAAGATTAGACGTTGGCGTGGTCAGCTCTCAGCAGCTCCTGACCCTCGACGGAGGTCCAGTAGTCGACGAGGAGGTCGCGCTCTGTCTCCAGGCAGCTCAGGAATGTCGACATGTTCTCCCCGTTCTTTCTGATACCCAGCAATTGCTTCTTCAACTGAACATTCTGCAAAAATAAATAATATAGGTGAGGCAGAGATTTAAAACAAACTAGCTTACGTCTATGTCTATGCCAATTTTAGCGAGATCCATGTAACCGTTCTGGAGATACCTTCTAACAAATATCCATCCATCCAAAATAACCATTCAGTTATAAACTAAATAATTATGGCTAAATACTTTCAAATTACTTCTAAATGCAAGTTACATTACACTTCAGAAAATTCTAGCTATAAATGTACACTATTTACTTTCTTATTCATCCAAATTCAAATACATCTTTTAAGCAAATAAAAAAAAACTAAATAATTAGTTAAATCACATTGTTCTGACAACATGTATGTGTTCAGTTTTACACAAGGACGAGGATAATCCAACCCAAAACCAAGATACAAAGATTGTACTAAAAATATTAAAAAATAATCTTGGTAATAATTGAGAAATGTAAGGAAACAATAGTGAGTTACCGAGAACAACATGTTTTGCGGTATCTTATCGATTTGGGTCGCGACCCATTTGAACTGAGCACATTATTCAAGTATAATTACGACAGTGCGCTCAGCATTGCTCATGTGGACATTTCACATATTTCTCTGCATTACATTATGTACATTAACACTAAGTGACGACAGCGACGAACCTATTTTGTATTACTATGGCTTAGTAAGTTGATTAAATGTATAAATATTTTTAAATTTAACTGTTTTAAAACATAATTTATTTTTCATATATTGACTTATTAATTCATATTCAATTGCAATAATAAAAAAAAAATCTAATTATCACTACTAACTACCTATCGTCTACGACCTATCGAGGTCACAGAGACGAATTTCCATTTCAATAGCACAAGCAACAAGCTTCTTTCAAAATCGTAATTACCACATTCATGTTTGTTATTGTTATTCTTTACATGTATGTTTGTATATGTGTGGATCATGTCTGTATTTAGGCAAATGAATTCGCTAAACATACAGTACATTAAGGTAGCCAAATATGTATGAAAAGAAAACTGTAAGTAAGTTTTACATTAATGGAGTTATTAGAGTTTTATGTATGTTAGGAGGAGAGCGAGCGCGGGCTGGGAGCGTGCGGGGCGCGGCAGGCGTGCTCTGCACTGCTGCTGCGGCACTGGCGAGCGCCCGCATTACTGCGCCTGTGTCGCTGTCCCCGCAGGCAGCGCTGCGATACGCGCGCATCTAATGACCGACTGGTAGAGCTCAACAATAGAGCTTATTTCCAGGTATCACTTCCTAAGCTAATATCCTAGTGATAATATATATTTTTTTATAGATAAATAGCCTATGATAAAATTATTAATTTTAGTTTTTTTCATCATACAATTCAAATCATTAGAATGGCAATCAGAGTAGGTTACAAATTTACTGTTATCTAATTCCAGTTCTGCACGCCGGTAACAAAGTGGCCTGAATGCACTCTATCCGACACACCACTCATCGTCGACACGCAGTACGACCGAATGAACCCGGACGAAATTGAGGCGATGCACCATCAAAACGTTGCACTAGTACCGCCGAATGTCACTCTCAACTGTCTATGTCATTATCCTAACTATTGGCGTTGGAACTCGACACAGGGCACTATATCAAAGTATCAATGTGGCTCGATGCCTCTATGTAAGTCCGGAGACTTCTGCGGCAACGTGAACTACGAGCTGAACGCGCTGTACCAGTGGTGCCTGTGCCCGCGGCAACACATGTGTGCACACAACGGCGGCGTCACACGTCTCTACATATCGGAGCTGCTGTACCGCGGCCGCGGCTGGCGCGCACATTGCCACCCGCTATACCAACACTACGACTACTACTACGACGAAAACTAGTCACAATTCATGTTTTCATTGAAAACTTTGCCATAGCCAAAATGTTATTACAACTTTGTTATTAAAAGCTTTAAAAAAGATGAGGTAATTTTTAATGTTCATATTACCACTACAAGGGATATATTTAAAACATTAGTTACATATTTCACAGGCCAATTAGTTCTGTATGACGCTCTGTTCGTAGGAGTTTATGAGGAACTTTAAGCCAATATAAAAAGCGTTACCGGTGCAGGTTGTGAGGCGATGTCTTTGACGATGTTGCGCAGCTGTTCGGGGAAGCGATCCGGCCACAAGCAGCGGCTCACCAGCCCGCCCTGCTGCGCCTCCGACGCACTTAGCCGACGTCCAAACACCACCAGATCGTTTATCTATTAAAATATAACATTTTTATTTTTACAATGTCAGGAGTGAAAACAAATGTTTTTTTTAGCAAATAAAATCAAGAGCCAACCATTTTTTTGTAATACCAATTTAATAATCCTTAAAAACTGTTTAATATGTAACAAAAACCTATCAGTACTTTTTTACACTGTCATAATATTGTAAATACTTACTAATGATTGTGGCAATGAATTGCAGCGCGCGGTGATTGCGGCAAGGCCGGGCTGCATGGTGACATGCTGCGGGGACTCCACCAGCGAGAAGGTGGCGGTGTCTGCAGCCAGTGCCAGGTCACTGCAGGCCAGCAGGGCCAGGCCCACGCCCCAGCATGCGCCCCACACACCCGCACACACCAGCTTGCTATGCTGCTCCACTGCACTCAGCAGAGACCTGCAATGTTACACATGTACAATATTACTAGCAAACCTAAATGCATAATTTTCTTCTCAACAAATTATAAAATAAAATACTTAGATGTCTGTAACAATAATATTGAATAATAAAGTTAAACAATCCAGTTATCAACCACAATATTAAAAATTTCTCAATAGGCACAAATTTACCTTATTGATTCAGCTATTTCAAATGCATTTTTGGCTCTTGTTTTTTCATCATCATGAAGCAAGGGTCTCATGTCCAGTAGGGAGCACAGAGAGCCACACTGCGATGTAAGCAGTGTCACCGATATGTCATTCCTTGCATCAACATAATGCAATACCTGCTCCAATTCCTTAATAACCTGAAATTTAGTCATAACATAAGCACATTTGATATTTTTATTTTGCCAAATATAATTTAGTTTAATTTTAAGTGTTTTGGTTTCAAATTGTGATAAATTTCATTAACTTTCTAAAAAAAACACATTATGAAAGATTCCTAATCAAATGTACATAATAAGCTTACCTCTATATTATAAGTGTAGTCACAATGTATATCTATTTCTGCTAATCTGAATCCAATATTTAAAGTCAAATATTTAAATTTTCTTTCATCATCATGTGGCACCAATTCTTTCATTCTCTTTTGTTTAGGAGGCTTATCAATTTTGCTACTTTCCCTTTTTCTTTTATTCAAAGCTAGGGAGAGTTTGGAGTTGAGCTTTTGTTTAATGGATAAACAATCATCTCTGTTAATAATTTCACTATTATTTATAACAACTGAATCAGACATGAAACCTTCTGTTGGTTGACTTGTCTGATCATCACCTTCTGTAGCTTTATTTGCCTTATCTTCTTGAATTGCTTTTACAATTTGCGGTCCACTAGATTCTACGTCGCTTAGCCTCCGCGGACTCATACATGTGCTAGAATATGAACTTGATGAATGACGTCGATAGATGATAGAGTCGTCCGCACTATGTGTCTCAAAGTCATCACAGGCCGGAGACTTCACAGAACTGCTCAGTGATGTCCTGTGTTTCCCACTTAAAATTTTCTTTGGATCTCCCTCATCATATTTAGATGAATCTTTCTTTCGCTCTCGGAACTTCATTTCTTTACTATCAGGTGTCGAACTTTGAAGCTTTTTTATAAATTCCGCTTTAGTTTTTACATTCTTTTTACCTTTTGGTGCTTCAGGTGTCAGTTGATATATCATATTGACTGCACCCTCATCCATTAAAAGTTTATCAACCTCTGATAACCTCTTATTTTGCTTTACATTTTTAGGTGATGGTTTTTTCCACTGCAACTTATTAGATATAGGTGATTTTGATTTAGATCTAATAGATGGTACTTCAGTCTTGATTTTCTTGTTAGGTGAAAATTCTTTTTCCGCTTCACTATTCTTAGTCACCGATTTACCTTTCGTAAAAGTATCTGGGTTATCTGGATCAAAAATTACTTTCTTTTTTATTATTCTTCCGAGTCTTCTTTGAGGCTGACCCTCATCTCCACTTTTATTGGATTTCTGGCTATGATCTTCACTAGCAGCTGAGTCTACAGATGTTCTGATTAATTCTTCTTTATTTATCACTGCCGGTTGTATTTTACTTTCATCAGGTTCTGTCTTATCAACTAACTTGACAGATTTATCAATTTCAGAAGTTTCCTCATCATCCCAGTCTTGCACTAATACATTAATAATGTTATCAGTTTTTTTCTGTTCCTTCTTTTCACTCTTTTTTGGCTTTTGCATTCGTTCCAAGCGGGTCCTCTTTTTACCATATTTTAATCTCGAGAGTTGTTGCAAAGCTAACTGAGCTTCTCTCGATTTTGCATTTACTGTGGTGTTCTCAATTTCTTCTATTATTTCATTTTCTGGAGCTTCGGCGTCTTTACCTTGTAATATATCTAATAATTCCTCTTTGTTGAAAACTTCTTGACGTCCAGTACAATTATTATTTTCCACATTGTCTGCTACATCAGATGACCGTAATACTTCACTCAATTCAATACCCTGCCCAAACTCGCTCAAAATATTTTTTGCAGCTTGTTCATCAGAATTTGCCTCATTCACATTATTTTCTTTGACATCATTACATTCCACTTCAACCAATATTTCAGTCTTAAATCTAACACCATCCTTATAAGACAATTCTTCATGATTAATATCAACTGGTGTTTCTTCTTCACTTATTTCTTGTATCACTACTGTTTCTTCAGTGGCCCCCTCACCTGATGGTTCTTCATTAGGGACTTCATCTGTTGGTGCAGCTGCAATCTCAATTTCTTGATAAACAGTTTTCACTAAACTGTCAACTTCCGTATTCGACTCTATGCTGTCCTTCGATGGTTCCTGTTGACTAATTGCAGACTCACTTACGGGTTCTGTATTATTCTCCGGGAGCGTGGGTTCATCTGTTGTCGTCGCAGTCTCACTTATTGGTTCAGATTCTACAGAATTTTCTTCCTTCTCGTTACTCAGCGGCGTTATAACTGTTTCCGTAGTGTTACCTTCGTCGGCCGGTTCAGCTACATCACTCTCCACGACTCCATTAGATTTATGACACACATCCTTTTCTACACACTCAGTGGAAGTGTTTTCTGTTTCAGTATTGGTTATCACATCATTAATTAAAGTATTCACCACAGGAGGCTCTTCTATTACTTCCATTTTGTAACTTATAAGAAATTATATTTGTAAATAGTACCCTACACTGTTTATAGTTAAACTTAAAACAGGCTAACCTATTATGTTGACAAATAAATGAAATAAAGCAATTCCTAATGCAACACAAAAATGTCTTTACCGTTACATTATTATTATATCACATTTATTTTTGAATCTATTAATCTAAAGCGGTGAAACAACATGGATTTTAATAATCTAACAAGCTTTTCACTTCGTCCACTTAAGATTTTTTCAATGCGTCGTCGTCCATTTCAACTAATGTTACCACATTACAAGTGTATATATGAAAAAATAGTCATAACACTTGTTTTAAAATATGTTTTTTTTGTTAACTGTTTATTTAAAAAATAAAATGAAGGTAGGTTAATCAAAAAGGTAAATAGATATGATGTGATTTTTCACTCATGACTTAATTCCTGCTTTTATAAACCTGGAAGAAACGAAATTGTCTCAGCGTTCGGAACCGTACGATAATTATCGTACACATACGATAATTTTGTGCCTACATACGATGTACGATAGCATATTATTATCGTACGCAGATTGTACGATAATTTCTATCATGATGCAAAATTTGAGAATTTATATTATTTCACTCATGCGTTGATAGTCTAAACCGCAGTAGCATGATTTTATTTTGTCCAATAAAATCTTGAGAAAATACCGGGAAATACAAGTTCTTTATTCCTATTGGTCCTTACGATCCGCTCTACTAAGTTTCACCACTGCCAATACTGTAACTTTATCCAGCGCCTGCTGTACACGCTTTCTTATTGGTTAGTATAGCATCTACCAATGCGAACAAGAGAATATAAGTTCGATATTTCGATTATGTTCACACTTCATATGTATCGTATATTTTGTGTAGAAAAGTTGGCAGTTATTTCGTTATATTATTACGATTATATGTCCGTATTCGCTCTGACAAACGGAATTATTCAAATTAAGTGAAGAAAGAAGTAATTTTCTAGAGCAGCAAAATTTTGATCATATACTCGGAGTGATTGTACGATAATTTCGATCCATGTACGATAATTTTACGCCCCTGGTACGATAGTCAGTCCACTTCAAGTTGCTAACGCTGAATTGTCTGTGATTGAATTTGTAGATGCTGTCTCAGTGACACATGTCAAGTCAATTATCAGAGAAGCTATTTGAAAACAATGCAAAAAATAAAATGTGCCGAGAATATTATAAGTGACATCAATGTTCTATCTCAGTGCCATACCATTATAGTTTAATTTATACGTTTAAATTCGTGTTAATACGCATTTACTCTTAAAATGAATATTCTTCCAAAGAAAAGGCAAGTATAGTTTTTATTTTACGTATCTCTTTATACATACAATTTTATTTAAAATCATTGCACGTAGTGTTAGATTGTCTTAATAATATTAATATCTCATTAATGTTATCTTCACAGATGGCATGTGAGGACGAAAGAAAACATAGCAAGAGTAAGGAAAGATGAAGCTGAAGCAGCTGAAAAAGAAAGACAAGAGAGGTTACGTATAGATATTGCAGATAGAGAAGCTCGTCTTCATGTCTTGAAACAAAAAAGTAAACAAAAGTTGCAAGATTTAGATATTAAATTATGTGAAAAAGATCCTACTGTTGCAAAACCTGACCATATTAATTTATTCGAAGATTTAGAACATTCGGTAACTTCAACTAATAAAGATCATGACTTAGAAGCAAAAGAAAAAAAGGAAGAATATGAAAAGAAGATTGGATATTTGACTTATCTTGGACAAGATACCAATGAGGCTCAAAAGAAGAAAAACTGGTATGAAGTGCCACCAGAGTCATCTAGGTATGTGCGGTCTAGTGAAATAAAGGATACATATGACAAACTAGTTTTGAAAGACCCTGATGGCAAGCCAAAGGAAAAAGAATTAGACATAAAAGATGGTGAGGTTTGCTGGAAAGCTAAACAGAGATTAGATCCCATGAATGCTTTTAAGTCATTTTGTTCACAAAACCATACAACTAATAAAGAAAGAAGTACAAAAGAAGCCCCATCCAAATGTTCAGATAAAAAATTAAGCAAACCTAAGAGTAAAAATATTAACAAATATGAAAATGATAAAGAAGAAAAACTTAAAAAGTTAAGAGAAGCACGTCTAAAGAGGGAACAGCAAGAAAAATACAGAACTGAAATGTTCTTGAAGAAACTTGGTGGCGCTGAGTGTCCCAGTCAAGAACAACCAAAAATACCTAAAGTAACACCTAAATACAATTCCCAATTCAACCCTGAATTAGCAAGACAGAATTATAGATAATACATACACAAACAACTATGAGTCTTGTCTAAAACAATGAACCTCTGCTTTTACACAATTATACCTAATGTCAAGTAGAAATATGGTAACAGAAAACCAAACATTGTGTTATTTTATCGAAAGTTAGACAATCTATTAGAGAGAAATAACTGACAGATAAAGTATTCCAATCCTTTGTTGTATATTTCAAATATTATATAGAGTTTAGTGTAATCTAAGGAAGATTTATATAAATTAATCTACTAGCGGTCGCATGCGACTTCATAAACGCGAAATTAAAAAAAAAGCCTTTAATATGGACGCATGCAACTGCTACCTTCCTGTTAAAATCAGACCAGTAGTTTCAGATATTACCTGGAACAAATGCTGATTTTATTAATTGTTTATTATACTCAGATGTACTTTGAATGAAGTATCTAAAATGTTTTCACTAATGTATTGAAATAATAACAAAGATACATATAAATGTTTTATTTATTAAATATTTAAGTTAAGTTTTTAACCTTAGATAGAAGCTTAGATTATTTTGATAGTAATAGATTTTTGTTGATTGTATACTGTAAGGATGCTATGCAGTTATAAAAAAATTAAAAAAATAACAATTTATATATTAACTTATAACTATTATATACACTTTACTTAGTATAAGCTGTGTTTAATATATTTTTTATAACTTAACATGTACATTGTTTAGCATTGCCAATGGCAACTTATCTTCCATCTTCTCAAATTCATAATTGAATGTTTCACAGAAAAGTTGCAGTATTCTCATAATAAATGCACTTTCTACTGACACCTCTGTGGCTTTTAACCTGCAAAAAATATCTAATTATTTATATATACTTTATTTATACATTATACATACATATATATGACTTCTAAATTTATAACATTTCAGTTTTTATTTCTTCGCATAAATAATTGTTTAAATAATAATACTTACTTTGCAAGACTTGAAACTTTTGCATAGTTACACAGAGTATCAATAAATACATCTATACTATCTGTTTTGCTTTGTCGTAACAATGTGTAAATACCCACAAGTAGGGGAAACCCGTCAATATTTTCCCCTGGTTTTCTAGTAATTAGATCACCTAAAACATCAAATGTTTTAAATTAATTGGCAAAGAATTTGTTGCTATATGTTTTTAATTCAGATAGACACATAATAAAATGAAGATAGGGTTTCATTTGGTCAAAAAGATATTAAATGTTACCTGTACAATAGCATATTTGTAGTTTTGATAATTGAGATATGAGAACGATTGCCAATATTCGACCCATGTCCGTGTTTGAAAATTCTTGCGCATGTTTCATGTAGACTTTTTCGAAAGGCGAATTTATTCCGCATCTTACGAGATATTCGTCTAATTCATGAATTAATGATAATGGAATGCTTTGTAAATCATTTTTGCGACCTTTTAATTCGCTAAGTAACGCTCTGAAAAAATACTAGATTAGTTTTGCCAACATTCAAAATAATTACAGAAGTTACGACGAGACAAAAAAAAAAGATAATTTTGAGAACAGGGAATTTTGGATGTAATGATGGAAGATTATGTGCACTGCAAATTGAACTTACTCATTCATAGTCCTTAACGAGGCCTCTAAATGTGCTGAATCAAATTTACATGTGGTGTTCAATTGATAAGAGACATGTTTCCGTAGCAATTGCAAGCCTCCAATAAGAAGTAATGCATCAGTTATTTGTTGGATTATTTTCGTACACTTCGCTATTACTTGCTCTACTTCTTTAGGGTCCAAGTTTACAGAGGCGATCGTGAATTTGTCTTGAGGATTTCTGAATAACACTTGAATGTTTTGCAATTGATTTTTTATCATGAACGCATAAAGAGTATCTAAGCCATGGAGCCCTACAACACCGATAGCGTCGTTCAATTTGGCAAAAGTTTTTGTATTGACGACTTCTTTTTGCGTTTTCACATCATACCACGCGGTACAGATATTTATGTACGCGGATACCCTGAAAAAAGGATAAAGAGCAATAATCATGTTATGAAAAAATACAGTAACCTTTGTTTAATTATTTCGCAAATATAATCACCTTGAATCAATAAGAGATGCAACTTGTCGTGCGAGAGATCCCATGAAGCCAGCAGAGGGTCCGTACAGCGACACGCCTTTGCGTAAACTAATCTCTTTGTTTACACTATTGGTAATAATCGTAGAAACCTTAAAAATGAAAATGAAAAATCTTTATATAGGCACACTAAATATACAATATTCAATGTTGCCTTGGCTCCTTAACTAGTGAAAACTGTATTTAAGGAGCAAAGGACTTCCCTTATGTGAAATTACATTATTCTTAGTGAAAATTATAGATTTAATTAATTCAAACAATAAACTAAATTAATTCAACTAAACACTTATCAATACAAAACAGCAACATATACTTTTTTCTTTGATAAATCATTTTTGTTCCAATATAAAATAGCCCAATATTTGCCAATATTACTACCTGTTTACCTGTTTTTGCCAAATTCTTAAACCATGAATATTTATATAATCCTGTATATACTCCAAAGATCTTTTATAACCATCCATACTGTCTGATAGTTTCTCAAGGCGAGTTATCAAATTGCCAGGCTTCTTTCCCTGTGGTTCTAGAAACTCATTGAACTTTTTACTGATGTGAGTGTCGAGTTCTCTCAGTAAACCTTCCTCGAGTAATTCCGCCGGATCAACTCGTATAACACCCACTAATGTTGTTCTCATGTCCAAGATACCTAAAATTAAAAAAAAATAATTATAATATACACTTGCATATCATGCCTTTGATGGATAGTCAGGCTACTTACCTGTCGTAAAGGTTGAGGCGGAATGTGTAAGCTTTGCAATTTCCATCCTATGTTCTAACTGAGCATACTCCCTTAACTTTTCCTTTTCAATTTTAGTCGGTAATTCCTTAATAGTCCATGTTTGCAGATCAATAATCTTTTCCACAATATTAAAAACCATTTCAGGAATAATCTGAAGCACTTTTTGAATGTATCTAATCAATTCATTGCTGTAATACTGAGAAACGGATACAAGATCTTCGCTTTGGGCTTGATTTATCCTCAACAGTGGTATTTCCATTGCACTTGCTATTTTAAGAAATAGCGCTCTTAGTCTACTCGTAACAACTGGATTCTCTTTTATGCTATTTTGCATATATTTTGTATACAAATCTATCGTACACCACGCATAACTAAAATCTGCGACCGTTTCTAAAGTAACCAGAGAATCTTCTTTTAGAGATGCGATTCGTATAAGATTTCGTAATGCGTCTTTTCCTTCAGAAAGAAATTGCAATATTGTTGAAGTACTTTTAATGCCGTGAAACTCTTCTACTTCGTGTAATGCTTGAATCAGTTGTGTTACTTTTTTTATAGATTTGCTGGTAAAAGGATCACCCAATGACGACACTTGCTTAGAAATATTTTCAATCCACAATTTTAATCGCTCGTTTTGCGATATTTTAGCAAATGGTTTGGAAGACGAAAAAAGTTCGGATAGATTGTTTAAGGCTTCTATAGCGAGAGTTTTATTAGATTCCCACGTTAAATTTTTGCTCTCTAAAAGCTTTTGTAGAAATTCCCTAACCTTTAATTCTAATTCCGCTGTAGATATCAACAGTTCTAGAACATTGAGTGGATCGTAATTAGATTCTTTTAGGACTAAATCTCTAAGTTGTTTACCCTTTTTGTTAATATCGAAAAATATGACATCACTATTGTGTAATATTAGCCATCGTAAAACATGATTGGAATTGATAATAATGTTTAATATTTTACTTATATTATCAAGTACAAAATCATCAGTCAATGTTCCTTCTTTTAACAACTGTTGCATCTTCGTGATTAAGACTTGTACCGAATTTCCTCTTTTGCTAAAGATGTCTTTTACCATTTTATTGTTGCAAGTATTATGCAAAGAATTTTTAGCAGATTTGAAATTTTCCCAAAAATCTACAAGGTTCAGTGTAACACCCATGTAAACTGGGACAATCCAGTTGCATGGAAAAAACTTATCTGCGATTTCTCGCATTTTGGTTGTGTCATTGTGTAGATAATGTGGAGTAAAAAACAAACACACAACCAGCATGCTTGCCTGAGTTGCAAGAGCTGAAGCCTGATGCTCAGGTATTGTATATACTGCTAACTGATTGTAAATATCTTCAGATCTAAGTTTTCCCACTACTTTTTCGACAAAGTTAGGATGAATGGGTACTCGGCTGAAAAATATTCAAATAAATCTGTATTCTTATATATAAAATTCTCGTGTCACGTGGTTCTTGGAACTTGAACTCCTCCGAAACGGCTTGACCGATTCTCATGAAATTTTGTGAGCATATTCAGTAGGTCTGAGAATCGGCCAACATCTATTTTTCATAACCCCCCCCCCATTTAGTTTTTTTTAACTGCGCGCGGACGGAGTCGCGGGCGACAGCTAGTTATATTATAAATTATTCTTAAAAACATTGACTTCATTTTTACTTTAAAAAATAATTGCTTTGTACAAATTTCATAGATATAAAATGTAAACACCTACCAAAACAACTCCACAGGATAATCTGAAGGTTTTTTTAAATGCATTTGGTCATAACCAGTATCACGTAGCAATTTGCAAACATCATCCACATTTGACTGGGACTGGCTTGTGCTGTAGCGATAAAAAGCAACCAGTAACCTTTCCCTTACTAGTCCAGGAATGTATAGATCACATAGCAAGAGCATTGAGCCATATAGGTATAAAGATTCACACTAAAAATAAAATTAATGAAAATAAATCCTAATATGAGATTTCTACATTAGTTTTTCACAATCAGTTGGTGACATATATTTCATAGAAATATTGTGTATGCAAGAAAAATGTTTCAATCTCACCAAAAGTTGTTTGCCTTCAACATCTTTCATCACAGTATCAATAGTCTGTTGAATAAATGCACCATCATTCAACTGCTCCACAAATGTGTTCAGATCAACTATGTACTGATATATGTTCTCAAATAATAAATAAAACCTTGTTATAAGCTCCAAATACTTTTCTTTGAGATCATCATCTAAATCTTGAAGTTTCTGAAACATCCAATAACTTAAAAAAACACTTAATGTATTTAAGTATAACAGACAAAGAATAACTTACTATATTAGCATTGATCTTTTTTTCTTGCTGATCTGAAACCTTAAAATAACTAAAATCTAGGATCACATCTTGATACTTTTGTTGTAGTTCTTTAGAATCTAATCTGTAATAAAACACAAAATAAAATAGATCATTTTAATTAAATGATAGTAGGGCAGATGGTGGTGGATTCACTAAAGCAGTAACATTAATTTTCTTGCCTTAATTGATTAATCTGCCTTAAATAACAGTAAATAATCTAGACATATTATTAAAATTGGTGTGTCTGTATGAAATATCGAAAAAAATATATTTCGTACACAATGTATTTACGTAGTTTTAACGAAAAACCATTTTTTAAATCTTTGTCCCCAAGGCCGCGTCCCAGGTAATCTCCGGAACAGCTGGACCACTTTACACGGGACGAAGTCGCGGGCGACCGCTAGTCTTACTAATATTATAAATGCGAATGTTTAGATGGATGGATGGATGTTTGTTTGAAGGTATCTCCGAAACGGCTCAACGGATCTTGAGGAAATTTGGCATAGATGTAGAACATAGTCTTGAAGAACACATAAGCTACTATTACGTTTGTTTTTAATTTCGCGCGGACGGAGTCGAGGGCGATAGCTACTTTTAAATAAACATGAACTAACAAATAGATTGTAGGTATATGGTCCTTGAGTCGCAAAACTTCTGCCAATATAGCATTTCCATGAGACACAAGTTTTAATAAATTTTGAGCACAAGGATTGTCTTCTGCCAGAAACACCCTCATTGTTCTTAGTCTCCAAACGCCTAATTAATTAAAATAGAATGTCTTTCAGTTCGTAAACAAATCATTAGACAGTTGATTTTGATTGATATTGATAAGTAAGATATGAGAAAAAAGTGACAGACGCTAGGTCTGTGTTGCCAACTTCAAACAAAATTTTAACAATTTGGTAATAAAGTTGAAAATAAATAATAATAAAGTTAAGTGTGAAGCTCAGCAAAGCTAGTAAACCATTCTTTTAAAGATTTTTTTGGAAACATATTTCCGATGTGTTATAGTCCCGCAGTTCATTAACAAAATACTATTTTTGTGACAAAACCATACTGTTTTGAAGATTTCTATCACCTATACTACACAACTTTGGATAGAGGTAAGTTGGGTTTAATCTTAAATTGCCTTATATTTGACCCTGGAATAAATGCTGTAATATGTAACTGTTTTAGTCTATACTTGAAACAATTATTGTAGTAAAGGAAAACGATAATAGCAACTTAAATACTTCAGTCAAATTCAAACCCACAGATGATTATAGATATGTCAAAATGTGAATCAATCATTGACCGCTGCATGCAGGGTACAGATGTCAGAATTAGTCGGAATGTTGAGTAAATATAAATAAATTTAGTTATATCGCCTTGCTGCGAACAAATGCAGCATTGGTGCACTTCGTTCAGGCGGGTCACTGGGCAGTCTGACGGTATTGCTAAAGTTCATGTTCAATATATTTCCATGTCATTAAAGATGATCGTGTTATTGAATTAAACATTTAATTTTGTTTGCAATATTTCCATGTATTGATACGACTTAGATCTGAGGAAAAAAAATTCTACAAGATGTCTCGTTCCTTGTTAAGTTATGAAACCCTCGTGCACGCTATGGCAGGGGCTACGGTAAGCAGTTGTTTTATTATGAATTTCCAAAAAAAAAATTAAATCCGTACGTGAAATTTTAACTCTTATTTGTATGTGTCCTTACTTAGATTATAAATCCGGCACACCCTAGTAACTGAACAAACTATAAAAAAATTCCTATGTTTTGTAAAACATAACACAAACTTAGCTCTAGGTAAAACTACCAGTTGAGTTCCCACTGCAACTTTACATCTGTTAATGTAACTTTGTAGACCATGCCATAATACTTAAAAGTATGTATGACATATTTAATAAATAAGTTTGATTTTAGGGGAGTGTTGTTGGCATGACTGTCTTCTATCCACTAGATATACTGAGATCAAGACTTCAAGGTATGAAATAAGCTTATAACATACATTGATATTTTTTTACAATATGGTGATAATAATTAAATTGGAGCTTCACATTATTTGCAGTTGATGAATCGGACAAGTTAAAAGGATCACCATGGGAATTACTCTTGCGCCTTGCAAATGATGAAGGCATTCTTTCATTGTACCGTGGGCTGGCACCTGTTTTGCAATCACTTTCAGTTTCAAACTTTGTTTATTTTTATACTTTCCATGCACTAAGAAGAAGAACACCAAAAAGTAATTCTGCTCTTCAAGATCTAATGTTTGGAATTTTAGCGGGAGTATTTAATGTCCTCATAACTTCTCCTCTTTGGGTTGTTAATACTCGGATGAAGTTAGAAAAAAACAACTATGGCAGTCTTGTTGAAGGTTTGTGGGAAGTTTATAAGAAAGAAGGAGTGCGCGGTCTGTGGTCTGGCACAGTGCCCTCCTTGCTTTTGGTTTCCAATCCAGCCATCCAGTTTATGGTTTATGAAACAATGAAAAGGAAATTACTGTCTGCTGGTAAATTTGACAATCTTACAGCTTTTATTGTTGGTGCATTGGCTAAAGGTGTGGCAACATCTTTAACTTATCCCCTACAACTAATACAGTCTAGACTGAGGGCCGGTACTAGTATCAAACCCTTATTGAAAGATATTAAATCCAAACCCTCAATAGCATTCCGTGGCCTTGAAGCAAAGCTTTTGCAGACTGTGTTGACAGCTGCTTTAATGTTTCTCATATATGAAAAGCTAGTCAGATTAGTTCTAGCAATTATGAGAGTGAAAATTGTAAAGCGACAATAAGCTTGTCATTTTCAAATACTCTTGTTATGTTTTTATCTCAATTTAATTTTATAGCAAAAACTTTTTAGGCGTTCTCTCCAGTCCTTTATAAATTCTTAGAACTATCAAAAACTGCATCTAATATAATATGTTCCATGCCACTACAATTTTATCTTATTGTGAACTCTTCTCAAAATTGGACCTTGAACATAGATGTAAGATTTGTATTTCATAAATTTTCCTTAAACAATTAATATTATATGAATATTTTAAACATATTTGAGAATATTTCCTTCACATAAAACAATTACTATAGTGAACAAAAGTTTTATAAAAATGAATTAAAAACATTGGTTTATTTAATAATTTTGTCAATATTCTAGTGACTTGTATAACAAAGTATGCAGTTTTTTTTTCATCTATGAATTCTTATTCACGGTTATCATGTATATGGTGTACTATTTACTATGATTTAATAAATTTTCATTAAGGTTTCATTTTATGATGGCATATAATATTTACATTGGTGACAAGCTGTGTGAAGTGGTTAATGTGATAATGTTTGCTCTGGACACAAACTTGTTTTCCTGTAAATAGTCACAAATGTTGTTTTACTAGAACATATATGTTTAATTTTATTACTTGACATGTGAACATGACAAAGTAATGTTTTATGTTTGGTTTGTGACTTTATTTTTTTATTTATTTTTTAAGACAAGGTTACATTACGTTAGTAGAAAATGTTACTATTTAATTCATTGTACAGTTCTTCTCAAATATCTTGGCGGCCCAAGCTACACCTATAATTGTGTTCATAGTTCACATATTCACACGAAGTTAACAGCCGCCAACATATCTGACAAATACAACCCTACCATTCCAAAGATTTTGTTTGCCAGTTTTTTTTTTTGTTTTAATTAGTTAGTTTTTGTTTAACTTACAATAAAACCTCACAGTTTCACATGGGTAGGATTTAGTTTTTAATTTATTCTTCTTCAAATTGTTAAAAATATTTTCATCACGTATTGCTGAATACTACACAAATATTGGTTTAGTATCCATGCAATGTTTAATTATAATAAATAAAATGTACACTTATGTATCTTGTATTTGTTGGTTGTAGTTATTTATTAGGCTGAATGTGTTAATGTTGTCAATCAAAATAGAAATTGGGTGTAACAGTATTGTGATTTATATGGATAATAGGGTCTCCTCTCTGTATTATTATGACAGTATGTTGTATGTATCAAAACCATGACAAAACAATTCAACGGGAATTTATGATTTAAATAAATTAAAAAAAATACATAGAAAAGTTTTATTTTTCTTACATATTAGTTAACGGAGGTGAACTGAAGTGTAAGTTTTATATTTTCTGATATCCTGACTGCGGCGGAGGTGTATTCTTTCACAAGCAGTTGTAAATCATCATGTAACTGAAACAATAACATTTAACATTAATAAAAGGCAAACAATAGAAAAACCCTGACAATGAGTTTATATGAAATAAACATGAGTCTTGTATAATGAAATAGTTGAAAAAATTGATTGAAACGGAGTATTTATATGCCTACTTAATCACTTCTAAAGTCATTGGATCATAACAATTATAGCTAATATTGTGGATGGGAGCGGAAGGTGGATATGGCAAATGAGAGAAAGCATATGCAGGTGAAATATCTTCTTTGCGTCAATTAAAGCCAATGTAGCCAATAAATACATTAGCAAATGTGTTGCCTGGCTTTAATAGGTAATAGTACGTTCGCTATTATCATAAATTCAAGTGCTGTAAAAAATGTATATGTGAAACAAGAAATACAAAACCATAATATTATGAATACTGTTTAGTTTTTTTTTTATCATCACCATTTGACTGATTTTGTTACAAAAAAATTATGCTTATAAAGATTAAATAAATTTATAATTTTGTGTGCGCAGTAGTATCTCGAGGCCAGCACGACTGAATTGAATTGAATTCATGTTGTGAATATATATTACATATGTACATATTTAATACCTAAATAAAATACATTATTGAATCCATTAAAACGATTTTTCATCTTTTTCGACGTTCTTACGAATTCGTAATATTTGTTATGTTGCTAAATGGAAAAGTACACAGCGGTTTATTATGACGCACATCTATTTTTGGATATTTTTTTAACTTTAACGTAAAAGAATAAGGCGAAAAACCCAAGGTAATAAATAATGTTTTTTCAGTTTAAAAACATTCAAAGATACTTAAAAAAGGAATAAATAAGCAGTGTTTTTGTTACATCAGACATCAACTATGTATATACTAATTCTTTTGTACGTTCAACTATGTATAAACTAATTCTAAAAGAGCGTCGGTGGCTCAAGGGTTAAGCACTTGACTTGCAATCTGCAGGTCCTGGGTTCAAATCCCGCCATGTACCAATGTGTTTTTCGATTTTCGATTTACATATGTACATTTATCCGACGTTCTTACGGTGAAGGAAAACATCGTGATGCAACCTGCACATATCTGAGAAGAAATTCAATGATATGTGTCGGTGCAGGTTCGTGAAGAATCATTGAAAGATCTTACTTGATCGCGTGCTTGTTGTAAGGTTGAATGTTGAAATTGAAGTGAAGTAAAAGATGGCGCCGACGACCGCCGGCCGGTCGGCCGTCGGCGCGAGAGCAGCGATGACAATGCACTGTCGCTGCTCTGTGGCAATGTTGCCACTTTTTAAATATGGCGTAGACAGGCTGCCCCCCTTGGGTCAGGAGCATCCTGGTCCAACGCAGCAGGTAGTGGGCAGAGGCGGTTGTAGGCCCTGCGCAGCGTCCCGGTTGTGGTGAGGACGTCAGCGACGCGGTTGACACCGTCGCTGCCAGGGTGGACGCCAGTGATCCTTCCAATCAGCCATCGGTTTGGTGGAAGGCGATCATCCTTCACGACGACCATTTCTCCTAATTGCGGTTGCGTTCCTCGCGTGCGCCACTTGCTGCGGGACTGGAGTTCTGAAAGATATTCCTTATAATATCTGGTCCAAAAATGACATTTTAATTGTTGAATTCTCTTGAATTTGCTTAAAGTTGATAATTGGTGATTTTCCACCTGAGGTGCAGGCGACATAGTTATTGTTCGTCCAATTAGAAAATGGGCCGGTGTTAAGGGAATGAGATCCGTAGGATCGGACGAAAGAGGAGTGAGCGGTCTAGAATTTAGTATCCCCTCTATTTGTACTAAAAGAGAATTCATATGTTCGTAGTCTAAATGAGTCATAGATAGGACTCGTTTTAGATGGTGCTTTACCGATTTTACTGAACCCTCTGCCAAACCGTTAAAATTGGGACTATAAGCAGGACAAAATTTAAAATTTATATCATTTTCAGCCGAATATGAAACTATATTGTTGCAGTTATCCTTTAAAAATTTTGACAATTCATTACACGCCCCTTTATACTGAGTTCCATTGTCAGAATAAAGAGTTGCTGGCTTACCTCTGCGGGCAATAAATCTGTTTAACGCGTCAATAAAACCTTGCGAAGTGAGATTTACGTAAATAGTTGGAAAATAATTGGAACGAACTCACTCATCTCCGCAAACCTCTCTAGGTATATATTGGCTTGATGAATTGAAGATTTGATATTCAGCACGCGTCCATGTCGATCAATCTTCTTTTTTCGACCGCACCGCTTCGAAATTTTTCTTCTTGGCCCCTTTTGATTGTTGAGTTCCAATAGAAATTATTCGAATCCGGCTCGAAACTATGTCGGTGCAGGTTCGTGAAGAATCATTGAAAGATCTTACTTGATCGCGTGCTTGTTGTAAGGTTGAATGTTGAAATTGAAGTGAAGTAAAAGATGGCGCCGACGACCGCCGGCCGGTCGGCCGTCGGCGCGAGAGCAGCGATGACAGTGCGCTGTCGCTGCTCTGTGGCAATGTTGCCACTTTTTAAATATGGCGTAGACAATATGTGTGAAGTCAACCTGCACTTGGCCAGCGTGGTTGACTATGGCCTAGTCACCCCTAACTTGGGGTAGGCTCCGAGCTCCTCGGTGGGGACGTATAGTGAGCTGATGATGATGAATTCTAATTCCGGTTGAATACATGACACAGATTGCCTTGAAATTGCTTTTTTTACCAATGTCATTGCTTCCCAATTGCAATCAATATCAATTAAAAATCATAAAAATATAAATCGGGTACCTGTCCCACCACTTTAAGTCAAATTGAGGACAAATTAGAGAAATTTCTATGATTTAAATTTTACCAAAGAACAAATTTGGAGAACATAAATAACATTTCAAACTACACAAGTAATAGAATAGCCACATAAGCTATGCTAATTGATACGCCCCAAAAGGTTACTGATATTGAACTGTAGGTAGATACATCTATATATATAAAAGAAAGTCGTGTTAGTTACACTAATTATAACTCAAGATCGGTCGAACTGATTTAGCTGAAAATTGATGGGGAGGTAGCTTAGAACTAGGAGACGGACATAGGAACTTTTTTATTTTGTGTGCATTTTTTTTATTCCGCGCGGACGGAGTCGCGGGTTAAAGCTAGTGTAACAATAATTGAACAAAACATTTTAAGGAGTTTGTAAATGCACATTGAACCCATAAACATTTGTCTGCTGTTTATGTCATGAATATTCTGTTTATAGTATCTATGATATGTAATAAATATGTTAAACACACATTGAACTTTATTGAAACAGGTGTTTTTATATTGTTTCTATGACAAAAAAAAATTTTTAGACACTTATCGATACAACGACTTCAGAAAACTTACTTCGTATTATTTAATTTACGTACTTTTGATTAGAATTTACAATTAATGAATATATTTATCTTTGTAAGAAAATGTATATATCTGATTTTGAATAGATAACCTTCAACTATACACAATGTAATCACAAAATTATTAAAAAAAATGTAAGTTGATATATTGACCTTCGATACTTGTTCTATAAGGCTACACGCTTAGTTAATCATGTTCTTGCAAACTTTTTTGTGGTCATGGGTTTTAATTTTGTGTATTGAAATATTTTACCTTTTTCAATTTAATGTTTATCAAAAAATATGATTCATATCCCATTAGTTTATAAATTAAGTAAAAAGAATTTCATTATGTTTGTTGTTAAATAAAAACCATCAATAATATGAGGAAAGCCCTCATATAACTCGAACCTAGTCTGTACCGACACCTGGCATAAGTACGTGAGATTAGTTAAAGATGTCAGAGAAATATGAAAAAAGTAAGTGTCTTTATATCTGTGAATTTTCATTCTACAAAAACTTGTTTAAAAACAATACATTCAACCCTCTCATTTCTTTTGAAAAGAAACGAGATAACTGTACGTATCAAATCTCATTCCAATGAAATATCGCGGTATTAATGTAACACGTAAAATACATATTGTTGTCTTGTTGTCAGGGGTCCGAATATGAATTCGTCCCATTCGGTGTCGAAACCCTTGGTCCGTGGGGTCATAGCGCTAGAAGGCTTTTTAAGGAAACAGCAAAAAGGTTAGTCGACATCACAAGAGACCGAAGAGCTGGCAGCTAACTCGGACAAAGAATTAGTCTAGCCATTCAAAGGAAGAACGCTGCCAGTATCTTCGGAACCTTGCCTAAAGGGACACCTTTTAATGATATATTTTAGTTTTTATATTATATTTAAATTAAATGTAATTAGGTTTTGTATTATTTGTGGTTGCCATTATTTTAAATTGTTTATTATCTGTTTTTCATGTTATTGATTAGATATAATTTTATCTTGATTATATGTTTTGTTGTCTCTGTTATGTCAATGAGAACGTAAAGGATGACGATATGTATGAATAGTGTAATACAGACCTCTTTGTATTGTGGTACATGCTGGTGCGTGTCGAGCTCAGCGAGCAGCAGGTCGGCGAGGGCGAGGGGAGCGGCGCGCGGCTGCTGCGGCGTGCCCGGCCCCAGCGCGTGCAGCGCCTCGCGCAGCGCCCCGCAGCACGCCTCGCCCGCCTCCAGCGCACGTCCACCTGACAGCAGCCCGCGGATACACGCCGCCCCGTCCACCTCCTACAAATAGACACTACTAGTTGTCGCCCGCGATTCCGTCCACACGGAATTAAAGAAAAGTTAATAAGTATATAGTGTTCTTCCAGACTATGTTCTACATCTGTGACAATTCATCGAGATCCATGCAGCCGTTCTGGAGATACCATCAAACATCCATCCATCCAAACAAAAATGACAAGTTTTAAGCAGATTAAAATCAATAAATCTTACCATAAACCTGAGTAGGAACCACCTGGGCAGGAACTGTTCGGTGCTGATGGCTCGCTTCGTGACCGCGAGGAGTGTCTCCACATCAGCGTTTTTAAGATTCGGGTACAAATAATCGAAATCGATCGGTTCGTGTCCTAATAAATAAGGCAAGAGTTTAATATTTAACCAAGGCAAACATTACGTACAAAATATTGAAAAATACATACTCTGTAGAGCCTGCTGTACTGGGTCTACGGATTCCGGATCCTCTGCCCGCAGTTCAGCTGCCAACTCCTCCGGACCAATCACCTACACAAGGGTAAGAAAGAAATAATAAAAACTAGAAATCGAATAAACTTTTTCCTGAATAGTCCGAATATTCAGAAAAATATTTTTTGTTGTTTTTACAAGATTCCTTATAGTAGTTGATTATGGTGGAATATTTACCTGCAGCGCTTTAGATCTAATATTGGGGACTTGCGCGTCTAGCATTGTGGTGGGCGCAGTGGGCGCAGTGGGCGTGGTGGGCGTGGCGGCGTGGGCGGGGCGCGCGATGAACGCGTGCTCGGGTCGCGCGAGCCGCAGACAGGCGAGCGCCGCCGCCAGCCACTTGCGGCGCACGCCCGCACCGCCGCGCTCCGACAGGCAACGTGTCGCACGCTCGTACATTACAGCTGCCGCTATTTGCAATTACAATATAAATTGAAATGCCTTCACATAAGGTAGACATGACATAAAAACGTCCGTAAGAAACAATTATCTATCTATATATAAAAATGAATCCCTATATCCCTTGGTTACGCCATCACGCGTGAACGGCTGGACCGATTTCACTTTTTTTTTTTGTTGTGTTTGTTATTGTCAGGAGAAGGTTCGTATGACAGAAAAAATTTAAAAAATTTAGATAGATGGATGGATAATGATGTTTGTTTGAAGGTATCTCCAGAAAGGCTTAATGGATCTTAATTAAATTTGGTATATAGATATAAAACATAGTCTGGAAGAACATAATATAGGCTGCATATTAAGTTTTTTAAATTCCGCGCAGACAAGTCGCGGGCGACAGCTAGTATATTATATTTATCACTATTATGTAGCTCACCCTTTCGGTAATGTTGCCTCGAAATATGCAAGGCGTACAGGAAATCGTAGTATGGGTTGTGGGTGGCGGCGTCGTGCAGCTTGGCGCGCGCCACCGCTGCACGTTCCGTCTCCGCAGACAGCGCGCTGCACGACACTAGCGCGCCAAGTTGCTTACGATTTGCTGCGTACAAAATAAATAAAAATTGTATAACAATAAAAAAACAACTATAGCAGTTGGTTTTGCAGTGAGTTTGTGTGTGCAAAAGCGAGGTGTGTAGGTATTACCGAGCGTGGTGAGGAGGTGTGCGGCGGCGGAGTCGCGCGCATGTGGGGCGGGGTTGGCGGCGGCTGCGCTGAGCGCGCGCTCCACTCGCCCGCCCGCCAGGTGCCACTTGAACACAAGCCACTGGAACATCGCCTGTATACAACGCAATCTTTACTTATAATGCTGTTTGTATATATTGCATTTATACACTTTCCCAATGTAAACAACATTGCTCACCAAATTTGGATCATCCTTATCGGCAATACTGATCGCAGTCTCAGCGAGACGAACCACACAAGCACCTGCATCGTGGATTTCGAATAGCTTGATAACCTGATTGTAACAAAGAGAAAAAAAATATTATTGTTTTGCCATTAAAGTGTCTGAAATTCCATTAGCATACGAAGTTATAGATCTGCAAATGTTCATATGTAATTTGTCACCTTCATGTAATATAGCACGAGTGCCTGGTGCTGGGTGAGAGGTGCGTCAGCGACGGCCACCAGGCGGCGCAGGAAGGGCTCCGTGCTGACTCCCTTCGCCGCCTTGCAGAACGCCGTGTATGCAGCCTCCGCGTCCTCCGTGTCCAGCAGAGACAGTCCCAAAATGAACTGACCTGTGACACGTTAACATTAATATATGTATTTATATATCACCTGTAGTTCGGTATGGAAATGGAAACGTCTATGTACATGTACTTACGAGAACAAGCGTTCCACTCGCACCAAGGTTCCAACATGGAGACGTAGTTCTGTACGAGCCGCGGCTGGTTTACGGAGGCCAGCCACCAACCGAACTCGAAACCTCCGCTTACTGCCCAACTGATATACTATTAAAGAATTTATTATTTTGAGGATTTGAGAATGACTTGGTAGTAATGCCCGAAGCCTGGGTCTCCGTTTTTCGACTTTGGATCGCGTACTCACTAGACCTATGCCTACTAAAAATATCAAGGTGTGAGAGCTTAGTAAAGGATACAGTTGATGTGCGAGGTGGTATGCCATGAGGGGCAGGGCGTGGTGCGCGTGCGGCGGTGCGCGTGCAGCCGCCAGCTGCAGCCGCGCACGACGCCCGCCCGCGCCCCCCGCGTACGCCGCCACCGCGCTCACGCTGGTGCCGGCCCCGCTGCCCAGTGCGACACCGCGCGCCTCGCCGCTCGTGCCCAACGCGCTCAGCTTCAGACGGAACGCCTCCGTCGACCGCGCCGGACTTTTACACACAAGTTATTATTTTATATTTAATCGTGTTTAATTTTTTAATATTTCGTTCAAGTTCGATTCTTAGTATACATTAGCTGTCGCACGCGACTCCGTCCGCGCGGTCTTAAAAAAAACTTAATAAGTAGCCTATGCGTTCTTCTAGATTATATTCAGCGTCTGTGCCAAATTTCATCAAGATCTGTTAAGCCATTCCGGAGATACCTTCAAACAAACATCCATCCATCTAAACTTTCTCATTTATAATATTAGTATAAATTTCACTCACGTGGTATTTAAGACGGCGGAGCGAAGCCACAGAAGTGCACGGTAGGCCTGCCAGTGCACGGCGCAGTGCCCGGCGCCCGGCACGCCCCCAGCTCCGTGCGCCACGCCCAGTGCTGCCAGCGCGCCGCGCACTACACGCGCTCTAACACACACACACACACACACACACGTCAATCAATAGGACAGATAAGATAGCCTAATGCGTCGTATTAAGATGTTGCTTAAAATTGATTATTATTAATTGAAATATAGTTTTATAGACACAATAAAATATTTACCTCATTTCTGCCATCTGTCGTATTGCTTCGGTAACCACAGCAACGCCCAGTTCACTTGCAAACAGATTATCATAATCACTTGTGTCCACTTCTTCGTCTAAAAAATAAAATTTGGATATAATATTTTCATATTGCGCTGTGTAAATATAAACCAAAAATTAAACGAAAACTTACTTTTAGACGTACTTATATCGGGTACGTCTAATCTTAACGCATCATTTAGTTCCAAAACGGCACTCTGCAAGTCTTTAATCGGCTCCAAAATAGACGTCAGCTCATCTATTTGTTGCGGTGTTAGTGTCTGATAGCAGAAAAATATTAATGTCAATACTTTATTTTCTATTTCTAATGAAGTTTCATAAATGTTTCCTTACATGGGAGATTCGTGCAGCCATAACATTCAATACTAAGCAATTTTGTAAATTCAAAACATATAAAATAGTGTTGCCAGTATTACCGGATGCGGGTGTTGCGTGTGGTGGTGTGCGGGGGATGTGGCGGAGGCTGACGGAGTGTGAGGTGCGAGCAGGAGATGCAGCAGACGCGGCAGCAGACGGTGCTGCGGCGCGGCGCACGCGAACAGCCGCCGCTCCAGCTCGCCCGCGCCCGCCGGCGTCGCCGCCCGCTCCCACCGCGCGCCCGCCACCACCACCCGCACCGCGTCCATAGACAACTCGCCAGTCTCGCGACCTACACAACATTTGCTACACATTTTACTAAATTTGTCAATAAGATTTTTCCTTTAAAAATAGCTGTTTGTTTAACCCAATTACAATAATCAACTTTTGGTGAAATGAAAACTACTTACTACATACTTTAGTAAAAAGTTGTAAGAAATATTTACCAATTTCTGGCAAAGTATCATCAGGGGACAGCATCATCTTTTCTAGCGGTTCGAGCTCGCGCACCAGTGATATGCCAGCGCGTCGCACCACCGCGCACCACCACCCGCTCTCTGCTTCACTTTTCTAAAACGATTAAAGTTACTTTATTATGACAGGGATTTTATAACGTAGATGTAAATATGAATTCAAAGCTTACATGGGTAGAAACCATAAGACCGAGTGGTTTCTGAAGATTTTCCATGTACTGCAAACACCAACTGTACAAATCTGACCAGCATCTGGAATGATGGAAGTGTTTTAAAATTTATTAGAAAACAATTCACAAATTGAAACCAAAAAAAAGTATAAAAACAATGACGTACTTGTACATAAGCTGTGAGTGGTCTGGTGCGGCGGTGCGCGCAGTGAGCAGCCTCAGACGCGCCTGCACCGCCGCCGCCGCCGCCTCGCCCAGCTCCGCCTCCGCCCCGCCCTCGGCCCCGGCCCCGCCCAGCGCGCCCGCATCGCCCCCGCACCACGTGCGCCGGTATATCTGACATATAAAACACCATCAGTACTACAAATATACATATATGAATTATAAGCTATTCCAACACATGATGTTCAAATGTAACAGGTAAAAAAGTTTATTTCCGTGAATATTCATCAGTTTAGGATACAGGAAAAAAAATATTAGAACAATATCTAAATAGTTATGTACCACAAGAGCTTTCTTAATGACAGTAGGTGGAAAGAGTCCGGGAGCGAGCAGGCGGTCGCGGTATTGATGAGGGGAGGAGAGCTGCGGCAGTGGGGGCGGGGCCTCGCGCACAGCCACGCAGCGCCACGATACCTCCGCACCAACGCTAGTCGCTGCACATACACATAAAACATTTTAACTTTTACACTTTTTTTGTTATTTGCAAAGGTGAACTAAAATCCAAAATATTTTAGGACAATGTCTTTGATTAAAAGATTTATCTGTACAGTAAAAAAACTTACTGGAACCCAACTGTTTATACAAATTTGTGAGTGGTTTTTGAGATCGTATGCTTTAAAGGTTACGTGGGATATTTTTATACAACTGTACTTCATCATCTTACTTGTTATAAAAGCATCTCCATCCGGCTGGTTCCATAACGCCCATATAACATGGTCACCATCCCCATAACCAATGGTGTAGTCTAGTAGATCTAGCTGAAATTATGCATTGAAACAATATTAATAACTTTAGATCAAAGTTACCTATTAAATGTATTTCTATCAAATTAACTAACAAACCTGTGGTCCAAATATTTGACATATCTGTGAGAATACAACGGCGCCACCTCCGCCGTCGTGCATCTTCATAACAACAAATTCACTGTCGTTAGGAAATGACAGATACACCACTAGCATTATACTTCTGTCCGTACCTACAATGCTTTTCAACATATGACCTTGAGCTGGAAAATAATTTTATAGTTAATCATGTATATAATTAAAAAAGGTAATTATTACATAATATAAAATACTAATAATTTAAATTTAGGATAGTATTATTAAAAGCTCTCCAAAAGGCACTCGTTAAAAGGACTTCATTAGTGGGAAATTAATAACTATGAGTGATTCTGTCAGCATAATAAAAAAGTTAATTTAATGTAAAGTTAACATACGCGGTGGTTTTGGTCTGACTAAAGATTGTGATAGAGGCGAGGAGACCGCAACCGGCGCTCCGCCTTCATCAAGTGTCCATGCGCGCAGACATGTGTCGCCACAGATTGCCACTATCAAACCATTGGTCACCACCACACCATAGGTTTCAACACCATCTGTATTACTTTTACCCCTAGAAATACAGTGTCACTTTATACACACAATAAGAAGTTTTGACCTCATTTTTTAAATGTAGTGTAATGTGTGTAATGTCATTTATAAACAAGATTGTTATTAAAAATATATTAATATTTTTAAGATGTTTTTTTCTTAGAAAGAAATTAAATCAAGTGATATAAAATGGTCAAAAAACATATTTGAATATAAATCAATAAATACATATATTTAAAGGATAAATCATAACTATAGTAAAAAAAATTATAAAAAACTTACCTCAATGCACCTGTTATACCAGACAAGAATCTAGGCACAGCTGATTCTCGCTTTAATAGTGTTGTAACAGCAGAGCCTGTGACGGGAAGCTTTACCAGAAGCAAGCCACCTTCACTGCCATGACCAAATGAAAGAGCAAACACGGCTTCCCCACTGTCACGCAGCATTGATGCACATGTGTGTGCTACACCAGTAGCTAAAAAAAACGCAATTTAAAAAATTAAACCAATGCAAGATTCTCAGTTTTTGATGCTTGATATGTAACATTCTCAAAGAACCTTACAAAATAACAATATTTTCAGTAACAATTCTTGCCTTCACTAATTGTTGACTTTATTTTCAGTTATCCATACCCACAGGGGCATCATGGATCCCAGAGGTCAACCTGGATCTGTTTTGTAATAACTGCTTTCCATCACTTATTTGAAATATTGTGTAATGATAAAATATTATTATCTACTAGCTGTCAACAGTGAGTCCGTGCGGAGTAAAAAAAATAATAATAAGTAGCCTAAGTATTCTACCAGACTCTGATCTATATCTTTTTTTTTTTTTATAAGAGAATGGGGCAAACGAGCAACGGGAACACCAAGGTGTTCATCAACGCCCATGGACATCTGCAATACCATTCCAGAGATACCTTCAAACAAACGTACATCCATCCATCCATTCGCATTTGTTAATACTAGTTAGATTTCACTCTGAAAATGAGTGCTGTCATAAAAGGTGGAACTCAACTTACTTGTGTTAGCGTATTGATTTAAAATATAATAGTTATTTGGATTATTCACAGCGCTTGTGTCATAGAATATAGATGCTGATGTATTGTTACTTGATCCAAATGCTGACTGAAAACATATTTAGCTTTTTATTTAATTTCTTATGAATAGGAGTAGTAATAAATAATTAGAGCATAATAAACTCATTTAGAAAATTTAAAAAAAACATGGATAGTTAAAAATGAGAAAATGAACTGAAACTTATCTGAATTTATACATTCTTTTTAAACCAGTAAAATCAAATTACATTATTCTAGTTTATTGATCCATGTCATACAAGGATACTTTACCGTATAATACATAAATACATGTTTCAAATAGCTCAAAATTATTTATCCAAAGCAATCTAATCAAATATCTCAAAAATAACGAAATTGTACCTTCCTGTCTAATGATTCTGGATGAAGAAATACAAGTCTATGTACAGATGAAACTGTAGCAGCCAAAATTATAACTTCTTGTGTTGATAACCTCTCATAAAATGTTAAACTGTTTAATGGTGGTGTCCCTGGAGCCACTTTACAACGCAAATTCGACACCGACAGATTAACATCAAGTGATGCCTCTGATAATTCTATGGCATCTGAAGTTGTTTGCCTATAAAAGAAAAACTTGACAATTTACTCTTATTTTCTTAGTTTCAGCTTTAGTTAAATTTAGAATATACTGTGTAAACTGCTACAACAATCAGTTGAATGCATAAAATTGTTAAAGTAATGAATACCAATGGGTTTTAAATGGTTGCCACTTGGAAGAATTAAATTGTGGATTTAATATTTTTTATGATCTACTATCAATAAAAATATTTCATACCAGTAAATAAAACGATTTCTTGTATTTGCTTTTTTTGAATCCTTGTACCAGTAGCCACCTGCTTTCTGAGGTAGCTTTATATCCTGTAATGTGCTGTGGGTACCACCTTAAAAGTGAGGAGTTAATGTTAATGCTTGATTTTAATTAAAGATTAACCCCAACTTAAAAGGAAATTTTACCTGTATTTAGTACAATTTCTTTCCATTTTTCTGGTATATTGTGATTTGGTCCAATTTCTTTGAAAGCTACTGACATTGACTCCATAACCTCCATGGCTTAACGTTAACCCTTGACTGTCTTTTTGCTTTGCTCCTTTTGAAATTTTTGCTCCTTTGGAAATAAAAGTTTTTAAATGCTTAGACGGTAAAATTTGTAGCGGAAAAGCGCCAATGCCCACTTAAACTCAAGTGTCAATGTCAATCTGACACCAAACCAAAGAGAATGAGTAAAGACAATTTTATAAGATATACGACCCAAAAGGTATCAAACAGAGAAATAGTTACCATTTGATACGTTATTGGGTATGTTCCGATATGCACTGCGAGCACTGCACAGTGCTATCACTGTAGAAAAATTCGTTCCGTTATGGACTGCCAGTACACTGCCGCAGTACCCTAGGGAAATATGGGTATGTTCCGATATACACTGCGAGCACTGCACAGTGCTATCACTGTAGGAAAATTCGTTCCGTTATGGACTGCCAGTATACTACCGCAGTACCCTATGGAAATATATGACGTCATTAATCGCCGCCATATTCTACTGTGAGCACTGGCGTTTTCGAGGTAAGGTACTCGCAGTACTTTGATCACGTGATCAGTCAAAACCATCCGAGTGCCTGACATCTTATAAACAAAGCTACAGTTTAATCAGAAAATGTTAAAGTTCTGTAATTAATTCTGTTCTGTTCTGTAATAATCCAAAATTAATAAATAAAACAATGGAAGAATTGCAAAAATTGACCTTATTAGACTGTGTTGATAATGAAAAACATATTCTTTTTTATGAAAAAAGTACTTATTTTTACTACATTATAAATTCAATTTATAATTAATATTAATTAAAATAATAATATTTTTAATTTGACAGTACTCCATAACAGTTTTTTTTAATGTACTAGAAATCTTGAATACACTCATTTGAATGTCGCGTCAAAAAATGCGGCTGACAGTATACGAGATTGCGTTCCGTTTTAAATCGTAGCCAGTATAACTGGCTATAAAGCAACAGCTTCACAGTATACTGAATTGACGTCACACTCTACAGTGGTCGCAGTGCATATCGGAACACACCCTATATGACGTCATAAATCGCCGCCATATTCTACTGTGAGCACTGGCGTTTTCGAGGTAAGGTACTCGCAGTACCTTGATCACGTGATCAGTCAAAACCACTCGAATGCCTAACGTCTTATAAACAAAGCTACAGTTTAATCAGAAAATTTTAAAGATCTCTAATTAGTTTGGATTAATAAATAAAACAATGGAAGAATTGCAAAAATTAACCTTATTAGACTGTTGAAAATGTTAACTTACAATAAAACTTACACACAAAATTAATATAAGTTAAGTAATGAAAAACATATTCTTTTTTATGAAAAACTTTTATTATATTACTAGCTGTCGCTCGCGGCTCCGTCCGCGCGCAGTTAAAAATGGGGGGGGGGTTATGAAAAATAGATGTTGGCCGATTCTCAGACCTACTGAATATGCTCACAAAATTTCATGAGAATCGGTCAAGCCGTTTCGGAGGAGTACGGGAACGAAAACTGTGACACGAGAATTTTATATATTAGATAAATTCAATTTAAAATTAATATTAATCAAAATATTTTTAATTTGTAAGTACTCCAAAACAATTTTTTTTTAATGTACTAGAAAACTTGAATACACTCATTTGAATGCTGCGTTAAAAAATGCGGCTGACAGTATACGGGATTGCGTTCCGTTTTAAATCGTAACCAGTACAACTGGCTGTAAAGAAACGGCTTCACAGTATACTGAATTGACGTCACACTGTAGAGTGGTCGCAGTGCATATCGGAACATACCCATTGTTGCACACAGAGTGTGTTGTCAAATTGTCAGTGACACTTCCAGGTTATCACTAATCATTTGTCGCCAAATAACGTAACCGGCGAATTTAGAATATTTGTATTAATTTTTTTAAGTGAATATTATACCAACATAAAAATGGTTTTAGCCCACGATATTAACGAAGGGCATCGTACTCAAGATGTTCGAATCAGTCAAGATATTACTTTCGATACTATGTTGCTTACTACTCGCACGTTACAAGGATTAAATGATTCTGGATTTCATAGGCCATCACCGATTCAGCTTCATGGTATACCTCTTGGAAAATGTGGATTTGGTAAAGTTTTTTTATGTTATTATTAGTAAACAAATAATTCATAACAACAAGTACAACAATACCGCCGTAGTCGCTAATTATCTTTTTATTTTACACATTTTTGTAAACAACTTCATATTCATTTACAGATTTATTATTAGAAGCCAAATCAGGAACGGGAAAGACGGCAGTTTTTTCTGTGATAGCATTAGAAAAGATAGACATTAATATGGGCTTGCAAGTGGTAATATTAGCTCCAACAAGAGAGATAGCAATGCAAATACATGATGTTATAAAACAAATAGGTGTAAGATATGAAGGTAATGTACAGTATGTTTAAATTGCTTATATTATTTCTGTCCATTCTTACTGTCTATGAATATAATGTTCCACTGAGTAAATTTCTTGACTTTATCTACTTAAATATTTACATTTCATTCCCATTAGAATATATTAATGCTTACTGTTGCTTGATTGCACAAAAATGAACTAGTGCAGTAACCATAATTGTCTAAATTACCCCCCGAAACACAACTAATTGTAGGTGTTTATGTTGATTTGGTAATCTCAGAATATACCTATACATACTCCTTTGATAATTCTGACCTACTTGGCTTTTTATGTAGTATGTTTAAATTATTTTGAATTAGGAATGTCAGTATTATTTTCTTAAGATTGAAGTATGTTATAATAAATTAATTCCGTTTATATTCTCAAATAAGTAAGATGTATAGTATTCAAAAATAACTGTTTAACTTTTATATACATATTTAATAATAATCTTGTATCAACTAAATTATATCTAATATGTTCGAGTTAGAATAAATATTTTCCGAATCAGTCTATAAGTGTATAATTGGTTTGAGAGTGATCCCATCATCAACATCCACCATTTCAAGAGGTTATGGGCCCAGCACGCTTCCACATCCACCGTTTCAAGAGGTTATGGGCCCAGCACGCTGAGAGCAAGAATTACAGTTGCAAACAAATATGTCAAGATGGAGGAAGAGTGACAGTTGCAAACAAATTTGTCAAAGATCCATCTACCATTTATTGACGGTGTTGAAAATGATGAATGCAGAGGCGGATGGAGTGATTTTTGAAGAAACGGTTGAAGAAGTGAAGAAGAGGTGACCATCGACGGTGTTGAAAAAAGATGAGTGCAGCGGCGGATGACGTGTTTTGTGAAAAAAATGGTTGAAGAAATGAAGATAGAATAGAGAGGGTTGCTGTTGATGTTGTTGAGTTGGTGTTGTTGAGTTGGTGTTGATGAGTTGGTGTTGTTGAGTTGGTGTTGTTGTGTTGTTGTGTTGAGTTGGTGTTGTTGTGTTGAGTTGGTGTTGTTGTGTTGAGTTGGTGTGGATGAGTTGGTGTTGATGAGTTGGTGTTGTTGAGTTGGTGTTGTTGAGTTGGTGTTGATGAGTTGGTGTTGATGAGTTGGTGTTGATGAGTTGGTGTTGATGAGTTGGTGTTGATGAGTTGGTGTTGTTGAGTTGTTGATGTTGTAGTTGTTGTTGTTGTTGATGTTGTAGTTGTTGTTGTTGTTGATGTTGTAGTTGTTGTTGATGTTGTAGTTGTTGTTGATGTTGTAGTTGTTGTTGATGTTGTAGTTATTGTTGAGTTGTAGTTGTTGTTGAGTTGTAGTTGTTGTTGAGTTGTAGTTGTTGTTGAGTTGTAGTTGTTGTTGAGTTGTAGTTATTGTTGGAGTTGGAGTTGTTGTTGTTGGAGTTGTTGTTGTTGGAGTTGTTGTTGTTGGAGTTGTTGTTGTTGGAGTTGTTGTTGTTGGAGTTGTTGTTGTTGGAGTTGTTGTTGTTGGAGTTGTTGTTGTTGTTGTGTTGTTGTTGTAGAAAGTTGTTGTTGTTGTTGTGTTGTTGTTGTAGAAAGTTGTTGATGTTGTTGTTGTTGCAGAAAGTGTTAGTGTAAGGGTTGTTGATGTTGATAATTTGGTGGAGTTAATAGATTCGGGCAGTGGAAGCGTGGGTGTGAATTGATTGAATTTGTTAGTGGAGGAAATTTCTATTCTGAATTTTTCATTTTTCTTTTGCTCAGTTTTGGACTTGTGGTTTGACTTTTAATACAAGGTCAAATATTTTACAGTCTAATATATTTTAACGGAATTCAAATGAAATTTTTAAGAGAAACTTTTACAGAATTTTTAATATCTCCATCCTTTATAGTTTATTGTGTTTTTCTTGTGGTTTTAGAGTTTAAGAGTTTGTGGTTTTGTTGAGAGAATGTATTATTGTTTTTTATTATTGGTGTTTTGTTGATAACTTTAAATATTTGGGTTTTCTGTACTTGTCTGTTGTTATGATGTATATTCTGAGATTAAGGGGGTGTGTTGATTTGGTAATCTCAGAATATACCTATACATACTCCTTTGATAATTCTGACCTACTTGGCTTTTTATGTAGTATGTTTAAATTATTTTGAATTAGGAATGTCAGTATTATTTTCTTAAGATTGAAGTATGTTATAATAAATTAATTCCGTTTATATTCTCAAATAAGTAAGATGTATAGTATTCAAAAATAACTGTTTAACTTTTATATACATATTTAATAATAATCTTGTATCAACTAAATTATATCTAATATGTTCGAGTTAGAATAAATATTTTCCGAATCAGTCTATAAGTGTATAATTGGTTTGAGAGTGATCCCATCATCAACATCCACCATTTCAAGAGTTTACAATTTCTTTATCTTAAAATAATCGTTTATTTCAGGTCTCTGTGTTGAAGTTGTGATGGGTGGTCTTCCTGTTTTAGATGATGTAGAGAAATTTAAAAAGAATGTCCATATTGTAGTAGGTAGCCCGGGGCGATTAAAACATTTGATACAAGATAAATACATTGTTACTACCTCAGTTAGATTGTTGATTCTAGATGAAGCAGATAAACTAATGGAAAAAAGCTTTGAAGCTGATATAAATTATATTCACTCAGTTTTACCACAGCAGAAACAAGTCATAATGAGCAGTGCTACATTTCCGGAGAGTTCAAAGAATTTCATTGAAAATTATGTTCAAAATGCACAACATATTTGTCCAGAGAGCACTAATGTTCTTTTAGGAATAGAGCAAAGGGTAACTTTGGTGAAATATAGTAGTAATATTGTTAAACAAACACAATATAAATTTGTGGAATTATTAAAAATATTGTCAAACAGACAGTTCAAACAATGTCTTATATTTTGTAACTATCAAGCTAGGGTTGGTGAGTTACATAAAATGTTGAATAAAGAAAAGTGGCCAGCTGGACAATTGTATGGACAACAACAACAAACTGAAAGACTGGATGCTTTAAAAATATTACAAGAATATAAATGTAGGTTGTTGATTGCAACTGATCTTGCAGCTCGAGGAATTGATGCTTCAAATGTTGATTTAGTTATTAATTTTGAAACTCCTTGCAATTGGGAAACTTATTTACACAGAATTGGACGAGCAGGCAGATTTGGTTCGTATGGCCTTGCTATTACCATATTAAGTGAGGGAGTTGAACATAATAATTTCAAATCTTTAATAGAATCTCTTAAACTGCCTTTTCTTTTAAAAGATTTTTGGTCAAATACCCCGTTTTGTATTAATATTGTACCTGAACAGTGTGATACTCCAGATACAGATAATCTGGATTTAGATAGTAAGATTGTTTCAAAAGCTAGTAAAGAAGTAAATTACACAAAATTGTGGGATGTGTTAACTGATGATGGAAAAAAAGCAGATGTGGAAAGCTTTGGTAATCTATGTGAATCATTCACAGAACCTGATAATAAAATTGATTTATTCAGTGATTTAATGCAATCATTTAAAGAAAATGAAGCAAATAACGTTAGTGAAAACGTTAATTTTTCGCAATTGAATCTTTTGAAATTGCCTGATAAAAGTCACTGTTTACAAAAATTACATCAAAAGACTAGTACAACAAGCTATATTAATAAAAATGATGAGGTGAAAGAATTTAGAACACATAATGGAAACTCTCAAACAGGGATAAACTATAGTAAAATAATTTTAAACCACAAAGATAATCATCATGAAAATCCTGATAAAGAATACTCTTATTTAAGAGATAACAATGTAAATGATAGTTTGACAAATGGCAAAAATAGTTCAACTAACAGCTCTAAAGCTAATTTACCACTCACAAATCATAACAGTCATGATTTGAACAGAAATGCCACAAACTGTTATGAAGAAGCTATAGTTAATAATGACGAAATAGAAGTTGAAAATGTGAGCAAAGTATTAGCTGATTTTAAGTTGCCTTCTTCATTTTCAAGCTCAAAACAAACTCAGTCGCAAAAACATTTAACACAATGTTACAACGCAAATAAAGTTGATAATAAATGGGACGAGAGTATAAGAGATCGACGTAACAATAAAGCAAAATTCAGTTCCACAATCAAAACGACTGAAAAACCAAACTCAATTCATCATCAAGAAAAGAAAAATAAAGGAACAGTTTTAAGGGACAGTATGACCAGTGAGGAAGAAGAAAATTATATCACTCAATTAGATTTAACAAAATCCAAACAAGGATATTCTCACCACAGACATAAAATGCATGACGAGGAAATGCAAGTTCCGTCTACATCTAAAAGTAAAAATAAAACGAAACAAACCTACCAGTCTCAAAATATATATAAGGATCAAAATACAAAGGAATATGACAGTAAAAAATACATTAAATGGTACAGTTCATTAAAATTATATGTGAGACAAATAGAGCAAATTATTTATTTGAATGAAATAAGCAATTTATGAGATAGGAACAATGAACAATGTGAAAATCATAAATTAATTGTCCTATCGAAATTCCACAAAGGAAACAATTTAACCTTTTAAGGTATTTCTAAAGAGATACTTAATAAAGCATTATCCAAATGAATGGTCTATTTATTTCTATTATCAATATATCTATTTTCCAAATGGGTGAAATAAAAGAGCTTGTAAAACAGTACATCTAATTGCATTATAACATCTCACTTATTGTACACAATAGGCAGAGCTGGGCATTAACTCGTTAATCCGTTAATCGTTAATTAACGAAGTTAACATTTTGCTTAACGGATTAACTTTTAAGTTAACTTCAAAAAGTGTTAACGCTATGTTAACTTCCGTTAAACTCAACTTCCGTTAATAAAAGTCCGTTAATCGTTAAATAAGAAACTTGGAGACGTGCTGTCATCTTGTTTAAATTACGCGCCACGCCACGCTTGTAAGTTCAACTATGTTGGGCGACTGTCGGCGACTCGAATGGTGAATGAACGAGTTTATAATTGATATTTGTGAAGTTTGCGTGCAAGTGTGATGCATCAGAGCGTCCGGGAAAGACGTGACCAACAGGAAAAAATCAAAAGAAGGTTCGAAATAGTATATTTCATTACGAGTATATAAAAGCACGAGTATGTAATAGCTCACATCCCGAACGCTCTTCGTCCCTGCAATACGCCACTTTTTGAGCAACTGTATTAAAAACACTTTTTTACTCGTGAAACAAAAAAAAACTCCGTTTGTATTCTTTTACGGTTGGCGCTATTTTCCAAACATTTTAGTTAGTTGAGTTTATTGTGTTATTATTATTATAATAAATTGCTTCATTTTTTCGCAACTGTATTAAATAAAAATAGTTGTTTAGTACATGGGCGGAACTGTCGTCACAACATGTGCCAACTGTCAACCCTGACCTTGGACTGCGCCTCGGCTCGGGTAGACATTTGTCGGAAAACTTTGCAATGACAGGCTTTCCGCACTCGTAACAAAACATACTATAATGCATTCATACTTGTCTCTAATACTAATGTTTTATAGAATTAAGGTTAATTTTTTATTAATTTTTATATTAATTAAAATTATTTTTGTATTAATAAAAATTAATTTTTATATTAATAAAAAATCATTTTTATGATTAAAATAATCAAATTAATATTTTAAACAAGTGTTGCCACAATAAGTGTGAAATTAGTACGTATAATTTTGGTACGGTTAACTGTTAACGATTAACTTTAACTTGCGTTAAATTTTCGAGAATATAACGCTTTAACGATTAACGAAGTTAAATTTTTAATTAACGAATTAACGATTAACGAAGTTAACTTTTCGATTAACTGTGCCCACCTGTGACAATAGGTGTCGAAACATGATTGGAATAAGTACACATATTTAATACACACATACTAAAATGCAATTCAGCAGTCATTTAAATTTTACACATTCAAAATAATACATTCAAACAAGACACAACCACCATACGACAATTAACTATTTGTATGAAGCATACTTTTGTACAATATTTTTCAATGACCAGTGATATAGACCGACAAGGTTATCTGAACCAGTGGACATAAGTCAAATTAAATTACGACACCTCACTAGCGAGTCCCTGTCAACGTCAAAAAATGTCACAAGATTCTCTTTGAACTGTTGCTGTCATATTTTTTCTTTTGTTTTTTTATGTCTTCGTCTTTATCCATATTCCGACAGAAGAAACCGCGACAGCAGCGCCCCTCACCGGCTCAGATATCCTTGTTTGACTATAATAAAAATAACAATGCTGTGTGGTAATAGGCGCTCAATAATGTTTATGAAGATTATAAAATGATTACAAATCAATATAACAAATAGTGCAAATGACCTACAAACTAAATGAAGAACACGACAGACTCATTCAATGTAATATTGCTTGTTTTCATTACTTTTATTACAACCATTTCACTAGTCTGAATAAGTCACATTTTTTTCAACAATAAGTCTACTCTATAGTTTAATATATACATGAAAGGTGGGTTTAAGATAAATTACATCAAACATTATTCGAAAAACACTAGTAAAGAACTACTCTACAGAGTGGAACAATAATATCTACGCAGTTTCCAGGGAAATCTTATGAAAGTTATTACTGAAATTATTAGGGTAAAACTTCTATAATATTTTCTTTATATTTTTTTTTCATTAGGCTTCAACTGTTTGCATCATAAGCAATGAGATTCATAAAATATTGAGATATAACAAATACTTATTTTGTAGCCTCAAAGGAGCTAAGCACAAACATAACATCAATTGATAGCAATAAATTAAATTATTTTTATTTATTAAAATAATACAGTCTTTATAAAAATGTCTTAATTTTTTTTACACATGTTTTTACCTTTAACAAATGTTCAGTAAAGTAAGTTATTAAAATGCAGTTGCCCAAAACGAAAAAACAAAATAAAGTGCGTTTCAAATAACAATGTGCACTCAACTCGTAACGTGATAAAGCCCGAGCCATATTGTGACGTCGTGGCTATCAAATATGAAGAGTAAGTAAAACTGATATTTGCACAAATAATTTATAGATGAAAATGTGTAAAGCTAGCTTTAAAGATATTTTTGTTAGATCGAGGTCATTGATATGCACATTCTTTTTGAACCGCATAGTACTGAGATCATAATTGTACTTTATCAAAGAGTTGACAGAATAGTAGAGAATAATTATCACATACAATATTGATGTTCAAATATTTTCAGATTCATATAATGTCTATACCAAAACTGTATTTGCGACCAAATCATTATCTTTTTAAAAACAAAAAATTATATAATTTTTTATGTTAAAATACTTCTTTGTTACCTTATATACTAGCTAATGTACTTCATAATATTGCCGTCAGACTCCATCTTAAATCTTTAATGCAACCCTTACAGCTTTTTGCCTATATATTGACTAGATTAACTTGTATTGCATTTTTTATCTTAAAGTTAAGTTTGAAGCATAACAATAGCATCACTCGTGTTTGTTTATACTTAGAATAAACGAGGAAGTAAGGAGACTAGTAAACATCTTTAGATATATACAATATATCGTATTACTTTATCAGTAATGGTTAAGCAAATTGACAACATTTCGATAACCGTTGGTTTTCATTGACAAAATAATATTACATATACAATCGAATCTGGAGCGAGAGACCAAAGGGCCGCTATATATTTCTCGCTCATAGAGGTTTCTCTCTAACCAGAGTTTTTCGCTTATGGAGGTCCATCGGGACCAGGTAAGGACTCTTATCCAGTTTCGATTGTACTCTCTATTGCTCAGTTTTTTTCATTGTTCATCTTGTGCATGTCTAAAGATGTCGATAATTAAGTTATACTAAGCAAGGATACAGGAAAATCGCACATACTAGAATAGCATTGAATACACATTGAGTAAAGACACACACATTCACACACACACACACACACACACACACATACAAATTGCGGACGGTATAGCATTACAAATATATTGCCAGTTTAATAATAAACTTATAAAAAATTATTTTATGTTTTCAATATAATTATTATTTATAAGATAATTCTGTTTGCATTTCCACAAAATTTTACTAATAAAAATAATTAAAAAGTAATATTTATGTCAACTTAATTAAAATATATATATATTGATTTTTTTTTATTAATTGGTCTGTTTGTTAAACATTTACATAGGGACTTGTAACAATAATATAATAGATAACTAAATATTAAGGTAAATTTTGTAACTTGCACTAACTACTATGGATTTAATTTTTTTAAATGAATTAATATATTTCAATGTATTTTTCAAATTCACATACCTACAGAATTAAACTTTTTAGTCCTGGATTTTTTTTAATTTCTTGAAAATTAAAGGGTATTGCCATAATCCTGTCATTTAAAAATCACAAATACGAAATAAATTTTGTAAAAATAATATTAGCTTCTAATAACTCAAATAACGCAGGATAGTGTTTGAAATATTGGAGTGAACTCTGTTAGATTTTATTCATATAAATGATTATAAAACTTAAGGTTTCAAAAATATTTCAGTGAAGTAACATAAGTCAGCTTACAATAATATAAAATATGTTTAAAAAGTAATCTAATCACAATTGAAATTTAGCAGCAGTGGTATAAAATAATGTCATTTTTATAATTGTGTTTCTTATATAAATTTGTACATATTATTGCTATATATATGAATAATTCTTACTTTATAAATAGATAAATGTTTTTAAAAATAAAACTTGGTTTATTAAATCAAACGAAAAAAAATTATTAAGATTTTGAAACTGAAATTAAAAAAAAGTTAATTGATAGCAGAGCTATCTTCTAAAACATTCTCCACGTATATTATATTATGCTAGGGCTACACATACATATTGCCTGTAAGAAAGGCAAAGGAAGTGCCGCATTAAACATTCAAGCCAATGAGAGAAATTTTCGCGATAATTACAGATAATAAATATAAAAATTAAATATTTTTCCACAGATTACAAATGAAAAACTTCGCGATTATAACAGATAATAAATACAAAAGTGAAAATTTTGTTTAAGGTGTTTTGATATATTTTTGCTTATATGCCATTGAGAAAAAGAATTCAAACAGATTATTTTCATTGCATTTTTATGCCTTTTGTATATATAAGTAATTTACGTTGACATTTCAAAATATAATGCTCGGTATATAATATATTCCTTTAGATAGAGTATATTATATACCCTTTGCCATTCCGTGTATCGCACTCGATAGAAGTGTAGCCCTAGCATTAGTTAGTAAGAACCACGGACAAGACAAAGACAACACAATGTTTACAAAAATATATCTACTGAACTTATTGCTCCAAATGTTATCACGGAACAATGCGACCATTTGAGCATCTAATAAAGAGCAAAATGGTTAATTAGGGTTCATTGAAAATTGGCGCTGCGGTACCCGCCGCAGCACATGTCGAATGAACACCTTTTCTTTTGAATAAATGTATTTCTTTCTTAAATGCCTTGTTATGAAATTTATGGTAAATAATACGGTTTTTTTCTTATTTATTTGCGCCTTACAGAGTCTTTACATTCAATTGGAAAACTGAAAACTACTACAAAAGTAGGGGGAACACGTGGAAAAACGTTTTTCAAATAAGGAGTTCACTATTAAATATAAAAGAACTACATACATGTAGATTTCCAACAAACATCTATTGTAATTAAAAGGGGGGAGGGGGGAGATCACAACAAATAACACTCAATATTTTAAAAAACACTTATAGAGCAAAATTGTTAATATCGAAAATTAGGAATTTAAATACACCTATATACTAACCTAACACTAAAGCCTGCTTTATATTGAGTAATATTTTAAGGCATTGTCTTTTTCAATAATGTTGTGTGAAATTGACTGAGATGAGCCTATATATAACATTATATTGCATTTGAACATTTTATTTATGTTATCAAATATGTATGGCACCGCATACCTTACTCTATGATGAGGCATCTCGGCAGGTGTTCATGAAGATAGTCAAAGAGCTCCGGGGAAGCACCCGGACAGTTTGTGAGCTCCAACTCTCTCAATTGTCGCAACTGTATTAAACTGGAAAGACCTCCTGAAGTCAATAGTGGACAACCTGCAAAAATAATACATATCTACGTACTACTTCATTCTACGTACACTCTTTATAATAATTTATTATTCAAAATACATTTCCGCCTAAAAGGAAAATCTAATGGTACTCAGTTTTCCTAGACCAGAGCTGGGGTAGTTGCATGACAGTATGGGCAAACAAGTAGCGGTATCCTTAAATATTTTTTTAAACCAGAGGAACGGCAGATGTTGTTTCACTGATATAAAGATACAATAAGATCAGTATACCGGCGAGAGAGAGCAGCTGCAGAGAGCGCATGCCGCAGAGATGCTGCACGCCGAAGTCGCGGAGCTGCGAGCACCAGCGCAGGAACAGCGCAGCCAGCGACTGCATCGTACTGATGTAGCCCACACCGATGTCCGTTATGTGCACGCATCTTATGTTAAACAATTATATGTATTATTAATATCTTGTTGTATGTGTGTTATAGTAGTGAATACACATAGTTACATCAGCCTTAAACTCTATTTGCCGCAGATTCGTTAAATAGTCACTAAGGTTGATTTAAATTAATTAATGATTGTCTTGACCAACTAGTTTCGTACCTTTCGGGGGCCCATCTTCAGGGCGAGTGTTTAATTTAAGGAGTTCGCGGTCGCGTCGCGTCTCGCACCGGTCGATCGCAGATGAGTTAAGCCTTTCTTAATTAATTTATTATTATGTCTCACGAAAGTTTAAATAATTCAAATGTTGATTTACTTTGAGAAATCTAAGTTTAGCGATTGTTATGAAACTTATAATCATTTGATGTGACTTTGTGTGCGGTTGTAGGACATTGTACGTAGTGTTTCGATGTAAAGTGTATGGTGTTACCTATCGAGCGTGAGCTCCTCGAGGTGGTTGAGGTCGCAGGCGATGTACTCGAGCGCATTGTCGGTGACGCGCGGACACCAGCTGAGGTCGAGGCTGCGCAGCCGCGGCAGGTTTTCCGCCACCAGTTCCACGCCCTCGTCCGTCACCTTGCTGCACCCGCTCAGCGACAGCACCGTCAAGTTGGGCAACGAATGGACTGACGACATTTAATTATGTATCATTCACAATATCTTCACATTTGAAAGACAACAATAACAGTTGTAAATCAGATACACTACCTATATTAACAATCCCGTGATTCGTGAGTTCCCAGCAGCTGTGAAGTCGCAGCACGCTCAGCGAGGCGCTCTGCTTGGGAGAGAAGTAGCCGAGCGCCGCGTCCGTCACGTGATACGCTTGCAAAGAGAACTCGTACAGAGACGGTAACAGCTGCGCCACCGCGCCCACCTGCACGCGCACATGTTTAACTGAACCATAGCATACAGTCGTTTTATAATTCAAATACATTCAAGTCGATCACCAAAAGCGTGATAAAAACGTTAATGTGAATGTTACATTATGATCCCGTTAACAGCATATATATGTTTATTAATCAATCAATTACTTACAGCCTCATCAGCAATGTTAATGCAATCAGTAAGCGTGAGTGAAACTATCCGCGGAGTTAGACATGCCCACAAACCGGCTTCAGTTATTTCATTGCAGCCTGTTAATTCTAACTCAAACAGAACCTAGAAATAAACATTACAATGATATTTTATTCTAATTCTTAGAGTTTAACCGAGTCACATTTTTCAACATTTGATTAAACCAACCTGTAAATGATCAAGTATAGCTTCCAATCCCCGATCGGTTATAGTGCATCCTTTTAAACCAATGGCGTGTATGTGATGAGCAGAGAGAGGGAACTGCCGTATGAATTCGTTAATGTCGTCGTCGGTGGCGGACACTAACACTACACCCCGTATGCCCCGTCTAATTATAGAGTTGTAGAACCTCTGCATGCAGCACCCGGAAGCGGAGCGCAGCTCGCGGCAGTCCAGCACCGCTACCAGCCCGTTCCACCAGCGAGGAGATGAATATAGAAGATCGCGCCATTTGGTGCACACTTGCGCTAGAGTGCGGCGTTCGTTTGCGTTAAAATAAAGAAAGAATTTTTCCAGGAATTTTTCGTCTAAGATAAATTGAGGCCATAATAAGGGTCGCGTGTCGAGACGCTTTCGACGAGGCACGCGCGGTGCGGCATGCGCCGGTCCACAGAGGGCGCTGGCCATGCGCTCGACGACGCCAGGCGAGCGTTTGCGTCCGCGCAACCCCAGCCCGGTGATGCGGCGTGACAGCTCCGCTGAGGCGCGCTCCACCACTCCTTGCGCCGACACTGATGACATCTTCACCCTTACACGCCGGATGGTGTCCGCCGGCCGCCCGCCGCCCGGCCCCGCTCCGCCCGCGCCCCCCGCCCCGCCTGCACCCTGCTCGCAGCCCGCCACCGCGCTGGCAACCACAACACAATCAACTTTAAAGTTTGCTATAGTTTTATCCATGTCAACTATTGACCTTAATAGTGAAATCTATATACAGTCAAAACCGTTTATGGCGACATCGTTTAGAACAACATACCGGTTAAATTGACCAAAATCAAAGGTCCTGGCTGAATGTTATATACATATCTTTCTTATTAATACCTGTCACCGGTTGTTACAACTATCGGTTTTTACGACTCAATATGAGTAGTCCCTTCGATGTCGTTATAACAGATTTTGACTGTATATAAAAGAAAGTCGTGTTAGTTACACTATTTATAACTCAAGATCGGTTGAATTGATTTAACTGAAAATTGATGGGGAGGTAGCTTAGAACTAGGAGAAGTAGGAACTTTTTTATCTTGTGTGCATTTTTTTTTTATTCCACGCGGACGGAGTCGCGGGTAAAAGCTAGCAATATAAATAATGCAGTTTTACACATTTTATGTTCTTTGTAAAATATCCTGTTTTAATCTGTTTGGGATTTTCACTAAGTTTACAGAGTAAGTTCAAATTGCATCTTAAAAATAGTTGATACACTAATATGTGTATTATTAAAATAATAATAACTATCAACACAATATTTTATACATGAGTATTTTGTAATTACCAGAAATAAATCATCATGTTGCTGATACTGTTTATATTTAGGAAGCAAAAAATATACAAAACAAATTAGAAAAATTATCCTATTGTCCTAATCAACTATTGATTGCAATAATCATTGTGTATGTGCACACAAAGATAACACTTACATATAATAATAGTTTCAGTATATTTCATTCATAAAAAGCTGAAATGACATTCTATGCCTACTTACTTCACCCCGCATTGGCCATTATTAATAAAATGACTTGTAGTATTTTGTTTACAAAAAGTATTGTGTTATTTTTACAGGATTTTTAAAACTTTATTTGTTATTATTAATTTGACTTAAAAAATAATGACAAAATATTAAAGATCTTTTATGTATTCTTTGTAACCTGATTTTTTTTCTGGCAATTACAAAATAACTGTGTATATTGCAAATTTCACCAGCAGCATAACTTATGTTTCTGCATTTTGCAAGATGACTAAGACTTTAACTAGCTTTTTTAAGTGAACAAACAATCTGCTAGAATAATAAGTATATGTAAACATTGTCCTATTGAAGATTGCTATATAAATGTGTTTTGTGAACCACTTAACCCTATAACCTTAAAATAGCCCTCTCTTTCATAATGAGTATGGAAAAATTGTTTCTAAAAAAAAGATAACTTTTTGCCACTTGGTTCTATATAGCATGAACTGACCTGAAATAAATATTCCATAGAATTTTAAATATTAAAATTTCAAGTCAAGGAATATTCAGTATGAAGATAAACTATCTGGTAACATACTTGACCCTATAAAAGACATAAAGTTAAAGTATTTTTATAATAAATGTTAAGTTATGAAAATAATAAATCAGAATAAAAAGATCTGAGCTCTAAAGCTCTAAAGAGTCTGATAAGAATATTTAGGTATGAAAGTATTTTTTTGTATACACGCAAATGATACTTTTAACAGCTGGATTGGTAAGTCTAAAGTTTAATTTCCGAAATATTTACTTATTGTAAATACACAATAATTAATTAGATAAATATATTTTTTATCGGCACATAAACAAAAAGATCGATGCCATTTTATACAAACCTATAAATATGAAACTGTCAGCATAAGAGATTTCATCGCTTTAATTTTAAAACGATTTACTATTTTTATGTTTTTGCACTGCACCATGTGAATTAAGAAAATTAGTTACGCAAAATAAAATATTACGAAATGCAACGAAATGACTAGATAAGTGACGCTGTCACAGCAAGCAGCCATAGACTATCTGATAGAGTGTATAAAGCTTCTGCATCTGTGCTTTACAAAGAGTATGTTACTACTCGCGTGGCTGTAAAAAATAATTAAAAATAAAGGGGAGCGTAACTCACGTCGCAAACTCATCGCGCGGCTGCATAAAAGAATTAAAAATAAAGAGGGGTTCAACTCACGGCGCAATTAGCAATAATTTGCATTCCTGGGTTGTATAGATTTAGATATTTTATATGCTTTCCTCTAGCACTGTTACATTTTTTAGGGCTATGGTTTATGGGCTAGGTTTTTTTCCTTTCATTCAATTATCCCCGAAAAGTTGACGATACAGAGGTATTTAAGTATATAAGGAAAAAGTAAAAAACATTTTGCAGGTACTCTTGTACACTTTATTGCAATAACACAGTCTTACAAAACAAAATCAATGATACAATGAATTAAAATGATGGTAACTACAAATCATAATCACATTATATTACTGACCTAAAATTGTCAAAGCCGTCATTTTAAATGTAAGTAGGTAAATAACACTAGTTTGACAAAAATGAACTATTGCACATTGGTCAAAAATTACGAAAATAACCTTAATTTCATCTCTAATCTAGCATTTCAATAACCAAATAAACGTTAGAGCTATAAGAATGAAGTAAATTAAAACCGCATTTAGCACCACCAATATTTTGTAACATAACTCTAAGATAAATTAATATTTTTACACATTTACACAACACGTCACACGTAAAGTGGATGTGCCCGCAATAGCTTCCTGTTACTATAAGATGGTAAATAGCGAAAAAGTTAAATGTGATTTTTTTTTATAATTCATTAATAAAATGTATTAAATGTTTTTCTGCTTTAGTTAATAAGTTTAAATGATAGAAATGCCCCTAAGCAGTGTTGAATTTTAACTTTGTACTATAAGAACACTGCCATAGGAATAATGAATGAAAATGTAAAAAAGAAAGGAACAAATTCTAAAACAAAGTCAATATTAAATTATACATAAAGTGGGTATTTTTTTAGCCTTAGCAGATAGTGTTATAAAAAAAAACAGTGAAATTTATTTCTGTTTAGCAATAATTTAAACTACGACGATCGCCAAAGAAATATTATGCTGCACATAAAATTTTGAGATTATTTTGACAAACCTACAACAAATATAAAGTTAGATGTTATGAAATAGCATTTTGTACAATTTAAAAGTTTAGCGCCGATCGTAAATAAAGCTAGCTTTTATATATTCGTCTTGAAACATAACAATAATTTTCGTTGTAGTTTCAGTCTTGTCATTTGGTCCTGTAAAGAAAATATAAAAATAAATAATGTTTACACAACACTTCTTTTGTAGTAGTGGATTTACTATAATATAGCATATTATGTAGTTAATACTTTTGGAGGAACACAAATTGCAAACCTGTCCTTATCCCACTCTATGATGTAATGATGTTTTCGATTTTGACAAATAAACAACTGCACAATAAAACTAAATTGGATCGGTTTATTTATTATTCTTAGAAAAGTAGTCCATATCAATGTTGTTTAAATATTATCACTTGACATCCCCGCGTAAGTTTAATCAGTTAAGGTACTTACGAATGCAGTTTAGTGATATGGCTTGAGGTATGCGTCGGTGGAGGCGAGGTCGCGACGTAGCCAGGCGGCGTTGAGGCGCACCGTCTCCAGCGCCTGCTGCACAGACCGCTCCGTACCAGGCGAGTGGTGCGTGCGGAAGAACTCCTCGATCTCCTGGGCACTCGCCTCCGAAGCAAAGTTCTCCGTCGTCGATTTCACCAGGCGAGCCAGTAGGAAACCACCCTTGAAATACAAATATAGTACTTAAAACTTCAGAATTGTAGAAACCTTAACTACTTATTTACATATAATTTTTTAATTAATCTCCTATTACTGAAGTTTTTTTTCCTCATTATTGTGAAAGGAAATAGAAAATAATATGAATTTACCTGGTAGCGGTCCATAAATTCCTGCCAGTGATCCTTGAAGAATTGCCACGCGAGGTCGCGCCCGTTCTTACTTACGGCCACCGATACTATCACAAATACAGTATCTTGGGAGCGGACTTCATCCTGTACAAGACACATTAAAATAGACATATTAGTTCATTAAAAAACATAGCTTTCTAACAATCCAGTTAAAAAGGGAAGATAAATAAATATTGTAACATTTACACAGATGGAGAAGCAGTTCAACTGACCGATATAGCAAAGTCCAGCACACGTTTCAAGAGTTCTGTATCCTTGACGGCGCCGAGCGCGCGGCTGATGCGGTCCTTCTCCTCGTGCAGGTCAGCAGCGCGGTACAGCTGCAGGAAGCGCTGGAAGGTCGCGTCGTCCGCCTCCGCCAGCACCGCGCGGTAGCACGCAGACCGCAAGTCCGCCGGCAGCGTGGACACGCCCGCAGCGTGCTTCTCGAAACTATAGTATTACAAATCTCACATTATCATTGTTCATAGGCGTCATTTTACAGATTTTAGGATATTATACTTGTCAATCTCATATAACTTATTTTATACTAACTATGCCTAAAATTATACAACAAAACATTCACATAACCCTCACATATTCCCAAACAAAAACCTCTATTGTTATTTTTGTTATTTTACATTGTTACTTTACACCCTTGAGGATAAAGCCTCTAATGGTTCTAACGGTTAAAATGAAGATACTTTCATATAAATTTCCACCTCCACTTTCAACCCCTTACATTAATTTTTTCGCTTTAAAAAGTTACCTTTGTCCTTTCTCTATCACTATCTGTGTACAAAATTTAATTGAAATAGGTTCAGTAGTTTTGGCCCGAAAGCGAGACAGACAGAATGGCAAACTTACTTTCTCATTTATAATATTAAGGAAGAATAAAAAATAAACACTTTTAGTATGAATACAATAGATAATAAGTTATTTAGTCTAGTATGCATTAATTGCTACGAAGAAAAATGATACATACCGAATTTTCGCCTCTTTTATAGTGGTGGGATCTTCAAAACTAATCATTTTGTTCAGTACAAAACTTCTTAAAAGTGTATCGAGATGGCTTTCATTTTCCGCCGCGTCCCAACCCAATCTTTTAGTGACGCCAGAGAAAAGTTTTCGGCCGTAGTTCTTCAAAGGTTTATCCAGAGCTGTATGCGAGAACAGAGCCGCCAATTTAGACAAACAATTCGAGATTGTAGACCAAACTGTGAAGTTATCTTCATTAACAAATGCTTCCATAAGTTTTAACGACTGTAATAAAAAAAATAAAAGTTGTCACAACATGCATGCTTTCAAGACATATATAAACATTAATTAAATAGTAATCATATATCAAACAGAAGAATATATTGGTAAGTAAAGTTAAGTCCATAAAAGTATGGTAAAAATGTTTACCTCTGCAGTTTGAGTGTGTCCGGCTTGGACAAGTGCGAAGCAGTCGTCGAGCAGGCCCAGCCGGTCGAGCGGCGGTAGCGAGCCGTCGCGGATAGCCGTCACTAGCTGTTCCAACATTTTGGGCGGGTAGCGCGTGCGGTAGTACCCCACCTAAACCGTACACAATATATCAGCATCATATTAACACTCTCACTGAAACCTTTTTGTATAAAAGTGTGAAAAGAACCAGACACACCAGTGACAATGAAAGTGTTAACTATCAAATAATCCAAAGAATAATCTTACTAATATTATAATTGCGAATGTTGGATGTATGAATGTTTATTAGAAGGTATCTGCAGAATGGTTCAACAGATCTCGATGAAATTTGATATAGATGTAGAACATGTATACTACTAATTTTTTTTTAATTCTTTGCGGTTGGTGTCACGGGCGACAGCTTGTTTTTAATAAAATATGAAATTATCATGAATCATGTTAATATTAGGAAGTCTTACAGTTCCAGGATTGAGTTTGACCCATGAGCTTTCGGCAACATTCTCCAACACAACTTCTTGGCTTCTTTTATCTAGTACAGTTGACAGAGCAACCTGGAAAAGAATTTATTTAAATAAATAATTTGATAACATACTATGTTGTAATCAAAGTAAACATAACAGTGTTGATAACATCATACTGCAAACATAAAAACAGAACTATAGTAATTAAGATAATGAAAATACAAAACACATACATATATACACAATACTCCAGTCTCAAATACTTTATACAACTATGTATATTATATCTAAATGTACGACAATCGAACTTGGATAAGCGAGAGTCCTAATCTAACCTGAATTTCTCGCTTATAGAGGTTGTCCATAGTAATGATACAATGACAGTCATTTATGGAGGTTTCTCGCTTATCCAGACTATACATTATTGGTATTTATCTAACTGTGGGTTTAGTGCTCTGACATTTGCATTGATACTTTTGTGACAAAACAGTAAAGTTCTAATTCACAACTATATACTAGATTATTTCATAGAGCTAAAAGAAATGATTTAAGGTTGAAATTAAGGACATTGATTATGAATGTTAATTAACTTTCTAACATATTTTATTACTATTTGATGTTATTAAAGTTTTAATATTACTTTATAAGTTTCGGGTATAGCGCTATGTATTGAAGCGGAATCTTTCTGTGCACTAAATGGACCGCATCTGGAAGCTTCTTGTTCTTGTCGATTGACCAAAATATTCTGTTGATACTGTGCCATGAAAATATACAACAACTTTTGTATGTTTATAATTTCAAAGCATCATACTTTTCTTATATATAGATATTTTTGGATATATGTTTCGGATTAATCAAATAATAAATAATATCTATATATATAAAAGAAAGTCGTGTTAGTTACACTACTTATAACTCAAGATCGGTCTAACTGATTTAGCTGAAAATTGATGGGGAGGTAGCTTAGAACTAGGAGACGGACATAGGAACTTTTTTATCTTGTGTGCATTTTTTTTACTCCGCGCGGACGAAGTCGCGGGTAAAAGCTAGTTTTATATAATCATTGTTGAAAAATAGGTCAACATTGATAGATAAGATAACAATAAAGATTTGTAGTAAATAATATTACTGATGACCTTTAAATGCAAACATATTGTATTTTATCTGATCAATATCTGTATATTACCTTTGAGGGCTGCTCCTGTGTTGATATAGTTATTGGTATCATCCATAGTGTATCACCACCTTGGCTACCATCAGCACAGAATTTCTCTTGAGTCAATTTCAAGATACGATTTGCTCCTCTTTGTTCGGAACACACCTAAAATTATTTTATAAAATTATAGATAGGACAGACAAGAAAACCAAACCAAAAAATATATTATGAAAAAATTTAATGTAATATATATGTAATAGTTATGAAAATGTTTTTTTAGATTAATTTCATCAATTCACTTTCTACATATCATCATGTTATGATAAAGTAGTATAATGTACAATGTACATATAATGTACTTCTTACATAAAAATTACTGGAATCCATAATAATTTTGACTCAGAAGTGACACATTTCACATTGTAATACATTTTCAAAATATGATTTAAAAAAAAGACGAAAAAACCATGTAAAATTACTTATAAAACAATTAAGAATAAATAAGCTATGTATTACATACATACCTGCACCACTGGAAAGCCCATTTGTTTGGTCCAAGTTGACATTACAGCACCTACAGGTTTGTTTGAAGCCTCTTCTAATGCTGCCCATAAGTCTTCAGTAAAAGTATTTTTATACTAAAAAAAAAAACAACTTTATTGAAGGTTGATTTCATTAGACAAATCACACCTTTAAAAGTATGTTAAACTAGCTATCGCCCGCGACTCCGTCCGATCGGAATGAAAAAAAAAAAACTTAATAAGTAACCTATGTGATCTTTGAGACTATGTTCTATATCTGTACCAAATTTCATTAATATCTGTTCAGCTGTTCTGGAGATACCTTCAAACAAACATCCATTTATCCATCTAACATCTAAGCATTAATAATATTAGTAAGATAATATTTATCTACCTGGTGTCGTGTAAGATAAATGTTCATGCCTTTACGAAAATCATCATCCCCAATATATCTGTGTAACATACGAATCACTGAAGCACCTTTGTTGTATGATATGTCATCAAATATTTCATCTATTTCAGATGGGTGGCCCACTGGCACTTCTATTGGATGTGAATTTTTCAAGCAATCCAATTCTAAAGCCCTGAAAAAAAATATTAGATTAACATAAGTCAAAATATATTATATGTATAATATATGAAAGCAGTACAATTGCAAAGGTGAATGACATTAATACAGCCATTGGCATTGTTCCATTTTTGTACTGAGGCTAAAACAAATTGATAAACACATGACTAAGCAAATGTTTAATGAAAAAATTTATGCCCCTTTGTGAATTACATTTCAAGCCTAACATACCTAAAATGTATAGTCAAACATTTACACATTTTTGAAATTAAAATAAATCAACTTAAATTTTTATATTATACATTATGAATACTTATTTAAAATATTGTAACATATATGTTATTCATCCCTTACCGAATATAGGTCTCCGTTACAAATTGTGTCCAGATATCATAGTCAGGGAACAGATGATTCACGCACAGGAATTCAACAAAGGAAGCATACCCTTCATTCAACCAAAGGTGTGTCCACCACTCCATAGTAACCAGATTACCAAACCATTGATGTGCCAACTCGTGACCAACTACGAGTGCTATCCATTGCCTTCTCACTGCTGAGGTATGTTCTTCATCTACCAATAGGCAAGTCTCCCTATATGTCACTAAGCCCCAATTTTCCATTGCACCAGCAGAAAAATCAGCAATGGCTATCAAATCAATCTTCGGCAAGGGGTATGCAATATCAAAATACTCTTTATAATATGGTAGAACTTTGGCAGCAACTTCCAGTGCAAATAATCCTTGCTTGCTTTTACCCACCGGTGTGTAAACTCTAACTAGGACTCCATCTCGAGATGTCATTTCAACAAAGTCATACTCGCCCACCACTACTGCCACAAGATATGTGGACATTATTGGAGTCGTATCAAAGTGAACTAATTTTTTGTCCCCTAATACCTTTTCGTCCTTTACGGGCATATTTGAAAGAGCTACTCTATCCGCCGGAACTTCTAATGAAATGTCGAAAGTGGCTTTGATAGCAGGTTCATCCCAGCATGGAAAACATCTGCGTGCATCTGTAGCCTCAAACTGAGTGACAGCAGCGTAGCGCTCTTCGCCGCTGGGAGTAAGATATTTGCTTCTGTAAAGACCCTTCATTTTGTCATTGATTTCGCCAGTAAACTCACAGTACAGTGTGGCATCACCTTCGGGAAGAGCCTTTTCGAACACAATAACTGCAGTCTCATCCGATGCTGAAAGCCGCACTTCCAAAGGAGAGAGCGCCGGGTTGGCGCCTCCGTCCCCATATTCCAATTTCACGCTAGTCAACTCCAAATCTAAACAATTGAGTACAATTTCTTTGGTAGAATTCACGATCTGAAAGTGAATATGATGTCTAATGCGTCACATGGAAACAAGATTTTTGCAATAACTAGATTATGATGAAATTCTTTCTTACCGATACTTTCACTTCTGTCTTTCCACTAAAAGTAAATTTGTCGAGATTAGGAACCAATTGTAATTTATAATGTTTTGGTACGACATTTTTAGGAAGTCGTTGGAACGGTTTGTTTTCGGGCATTGTCACTTTTTCTTTCAAGATCGGTAATGTGGGACGCTCAACTGAGAAATACCGTAATGACCGAGTGACAGAGTGAACTCGCGTTGCAACCGCACCCGCACCGCTCGTGCCGTAACGTACCCCCCTCTCCCGTTTGATCGCCACGAACTCTTGTTTCGTATAACGGTGATCGCGTAACGATGTGTAATGGCGATTTAAATTATAATATTTTCTGTTTTGTAAATTACATGTAAATGAATTGCGTATAATGCGTATCAACTGTAGCGTCATGGAATGAAATTTATGTGACGCTGGCTTAATAATGAATGTTGTCCACTTAATAAAGGCAAGGACAATTTAGAGTCTAGCTATAACAACCTAAAACACTAAAAAACACATGACAATTCAATTTTTGGTCTTATGCCTGGTTTACATTAGGCCAACTCAGAAAGCCAGTAACGCTCGATGTCAGCGCTGACATACAACTGGCATAATATAGACACACTGAAGCCAGTAAGCAGCCAATGCAATAACTGGGGTGGATTTCTACTTTTAAGGCCAGTTCGGCTATTTCGCCTCAAATGTAGACGGCCTGCCTTTGCCAGTCCAGTGCTTACAGAACAATTGTATAGAACCACGCGTAGCATTGCCAGGCGTCCGGATAAAGTCGGACATAGGTAGGCTTTTTGATTGCATGTCCGGCCAAAATAAACGGTTTTCCGGCTTTTGTTAGGCTTTTTACATTTCCCAAACGAGAGTGTACCTATTAATACTGAGACAAAATCCAAAATAATATAGGGTGTCCGACCTTTCTAACCAAATGTCCGGCCAAACTGGCTGGTCTGTCCGGCGAGTAGGTTTGGCGACCTGGCAACCCTAACCACGCGTTGCTTATTTTAGGGAAATTTTACCAGCTGGACTGCGAATCGAGAGAAAAGGGTGACGCAACCACTGTTCTTTCATGTTGTTGTTGTAACTCTTTATTGCCCAAAATATTATAAATATTACATTGATCACTGACACAGTGATTTTAACTCTATCAAATTTGTTATTTGTCATTTTTGCGATTTTTGAATCAAAATATTCTGTAAAAACTGAATATCGAAAGTGGTATTTTTATAAAAATCTCAAATCCCAAATCCTCAAAATCTACATTTAGTTACGATTATATCAATAAAGCTTTTTCCATATGTAGACATATTCCAACTTCAGGGTTTTTATTTTTATAAATATAGAACCCTGAAGTCGGAATGTGTTATTTTTATAAATAGAACCCTGAAGTCGGAATGTGTCTGTCAAAAGAGTCTGGAAAAAGCTTTATTGATAAAATCGTAACTAAATATAGGTTTTGAGGATATAAAATAGTTTTATTTTTTTTGATATTTAATACGGTTTATTGCCTACAGCTCAAAAGCCTATGATCTCAATTTTAATTTTAACCAAGATCATGGACCTAGCATCCTTAATATCAGTATTCACTAACTTCGTCTTTAAATATTTTTTAAATCTAGATATTAACTTCGTTAATCTTTTAGTACTAATTGTTGTGTACGTTTATAAAGTTTTTTCCACTGTAGTGTTTTCCTAGATGTTGTTGTCCAAGTAGTCTTTACGAATTGACACCTTAGACTGAGCTAGCATAATAAAGACAACAACGCCAAAACAGTCCATGCCAGGCCGGCGCTAATGTAAGTCAGGCATTATGCTTTGTTTAAATTATGCCAGCACAGTAGAATAGTAGCGCTTAAAATCAACACTGGCATAATGTAAGCACTAACTGGCGTGGCGCCAGTGAGCCACTGACCTCTATACACGGATAAGTTATGAATCGTGGTATTTTGTGCCTATATGATTTTCGCCATTTTCGCGTTAACGGTTTCGTTTGGTAGCAGTGATGAGGATCTAATCAAACTAAAAATTAAGAAAGAATCACAGGTAGGTGGGCACCGTTAATCGAATAGTTAACATCGTTAATCGTTAAAGCGTTAATTCGAGGCTTTTTTACACAATATACACCATGTACACACCCAGGGCCGGGTAAATTTTCATAATTTTCATTGGCTACACTGCTGCGCCTAGACGAATGACATTTACAGAATACTGTGGAATGGAACATACAGAAACAGGATATATAGTACTTGATTGTGGTGTAGTGTTTAATCTTACCAATTTAAATTAAATTAACAAAAGGCTGTGTAAAAATGATATACAACTGTTGAATTCACAACTCAAAGCGTCTGAATTCACGCAATATTGACTAACAACCCAAATTGATTTATCTAAAGTTACAATGAAGTTATTGAGTGGACATCTTTTTTTCTTTATAATTGGTAAGTATAAACTTACCCTAAGAATCAAATTTGAATTTAGTGCATTTTAAAACAAAGTTTACTGCTTCATTTACAGCCTTCTCATCAGTGTCATCTTCACGTGTCTTGGAATTAAGTGATAAATTTATCGATTTAAGCGGCGATGGAATGTGGTTTGTAAAGTTCTATGCTCCATGGTGTGCGCATTGTCGGCGTTTGGAACCAATATGGGCACATGTAGCCCAGTCTTTGTACAATACCGCGATTAAAGTGGCAAAAGTGGATTGTACACGTTTTCCAACAGTAGCTACTCACTATAAAGTGAGGGCTTACCCAACAATAATGTTGTAAGTATAAAACCTTATAATTTACATGTTCTTATTCTTAATAAGTCTTATTAATGCACTGATCTTCCTATGTGCTTTTTTATAAGACAAGGGGGCATACAAGCAGCTGTGAAAACAAAATGATTATGCACTAACTATTCCTCTTTTTGTTTTTAAGCATTACTTACTTGATAGTCAGTACTTACTCTTAACAACTTCAATGTACTAATGTGAATATATTTTTACCAACAGCATTAAGGGATCACTTCAACATGAGTATACCGGTGAAAGGGAGAAAGATGATATGGTTAAGTATGCCATGAGGATGGCTCAGCCAGCTGTTCAGAGAGTCACACATGCAGATAGCATTGGATATTTAAAAGAATCTCACAATATCTTTTTTGGTTATGTTGGAAAGACGGAGGGAATTTTATGGGTAAAATATCTTAATTTTATTTATGATATAAGCCTTGTTGTTTTTAATGTTGGAAATTTAAATAGTTATACTTTTCCTCCCTTATTTTGCTGTTAAACTCAATTATAGATGATACATTTGTACATAAGATACATATAATTTTACATTTACAATTGTAATTACAGGAAATGTTTGCTCTTCATGCTGAAAAATATCAACCTCATACCTGGTTTTATGTTATGTCTAAAGATGTGATTAAAAATGAGATAGATGGCCCACATAATGAGACTGCTGTATTTGTTTATAAAGAGGATGGAGTATACTTATTTGATGGTATTATTAATATTTTACAATGTTTTTTTAGATAAATCTGAGCCTAGGTTCTACAGAAATGTAAATTTTACAGCTTCTGAAGATCTGCTTAGGGACCAAGAAGCTTTGAACACAACCTTAGATAAATGGATCAATACTGAACGGTTTGGATTTTTCCCAAAAATAACCAGAGCTAACATTAACCACTTTATGGACATTAACAAATACATAGTGATAGCAATAGTGTCTGAGAACAAGCTTGGGGAAATAACACAAACTGAGAGAGATTTTAAGGATATGATTGAAAGTATTATTCGGTAAGCAAAATTATAGTTGTTTTTTTTTTACTAGGATTAAAAAAAAATTGTAATAAAACATGTGTCAAATTAGGATACTTTTTATAACTTCAACTCTTTATAACACCATGAATTTTGTTCATTTCCGTGAGATACTATTATTTGTTTTATAACTTTTAGAAAGAAGAAATCTGAACTTCACGAGAATTTCCAATTTGGATGGATGGGAACTCCAGAGTTGGCAAATTCTATTGCCATGTCTGACTTGACAGTTCCCCATTTGCTGGTGTTGAACTCTACCACAAGCCATCATCACATTCCTGACGATGACCCTGTCCTGATGACACCCGAAGCTGTTGTATGGTTCCTCGAACAGATATACAACCAGCAGGCGCCTGTAAGTTTAATGTATTTTTATTTCATTTCCTGTTAATTTGTTTATAATTTATTCTTTTAATATGAGATAAATTGCAGACATATGGTGGTGACTATTGGCTGATCCGCTTGTACCGAGCATTCTACGAGGCGCGGACAACGCTGGGCAGCATGTGGCGCGGCAATCCCGTGCTCACCGCGCTCGTCTTCGGCCTGCCGCTCGGCTTTCTTTCTCTCATCTGCTATTCCGTCTTCTGCTCGGACATCCTCGATTCCGATGAAGATGAAGAGATCGGTAAAAATTTAAAATATATGAAATTCGTAAAAATGTATCTCTAAATCATATTATAAATGTTCAAAAAATACAAAACGTTTGCGACCTAGGCGCGAAAGTTTAGAATATTATTCAAATTTATTATATGTGTAGAAGTTTTAATATTAACTTTTAAGATGTTTCTAGTCATTTACCAACGAGTAAATTATATTTAACCGACGTTTATTTATTCAAATAATTAACTATTTTTACTTGTGCTGGTGCACTTATGTTACAAAATAATTATGTTAATGAATTTATATTTTAATAAAATACATCACATGTTTTTATATTTGATTGATTTTATGTTGGAAAATTATGAGTTTTTGTGTTAGATCTTTGATCTCATTAAAGCTGTTTTATGCCTTTAGCTATGGGCAATAAATGTTAGTTCTAAGACAATGTTTGTATAACATGTTAACATTGTAGTGTTGTTCTGATTTATTAATCTATAAATAGTCATGGTATGTGTCGCTTAAGAAATAACTGTGAACATTCCTAATCTAAAAACTTCATTAGGTATATTGCTATACTATGGTATTATTTAATATTTATTCTAAATACTACATAAATTAGTTACCATACATACATTAATTACATCCTGTATTTAGATAGCAAATAGTATACTATATGGCATGTTAGGCCATGAGTAGACTGGTATTGGCTAAATTGCTTTTATTATATCGCTAACTATTATATTAATATGGTTTATGATAAAAATGCCTACGTAGCAAATCATTCAACTCAAAGAGACTTCTTTAATAATTTGTTGAATTTAATATTGATTATTGACGATTAAACTTTGAGTAAAGGGTTAATTATGCAAGACATATCACTTGCAATAATATTTTGACAGCTTGATTTAGCATAAATCTTCGAGTCTTTTAAAATTTTGATATCTTTTAAATCTTAGATTTAATCATTTACTTGTCTTTAGTTATTAAGGTACGGATGTGATATGTTTACTATTTATTATTATTAATTAAAGTATACTAAGTTTATAAATTATAGTTATAGGATTTTTTTATAATGTAGAAGATTTAAAGGAAGAGGAGCTTGGTTTGTAGTGTTGCCATGTAATAGGTGAGTTTGTAAAATTAATTTCTATGTGTTTATGTTTGAAGTTGTAAAGACAAGTGAAACGTTTTGCTTATTACTCCTTTAGCTTATGAATTATTTTTATTTTAAGTTCCTGCGACTTGGATCTCTTGAGTAATATCAGGTTTGCACCATAGGCATTCTTATCACTAAATGTAGAAAAATCTCTTATAAATAATAAACATTATTATTTTCAGAATCCCACGAAAAGAAGGACTAAGTCGCCGAATATAAATTTTAACAATTAAAATTAGTCGAAAAATTTGAAGCCCCGAAATATGTTTTACATTTTTATCTTTTATGTACCAGTATTTAAAAACTCGAAATAGATTTTGAATCTTGTCTAAGTTTAAACGGAAATTAGGAATTTATTACAAGTACATATATTTATCCTATTTATAGCAGAATATCCAAATAAAATCTGATACTTAAGATAGTTTAATTTGTAATAAGTTTAATAATTATATAATAAAATCAAGATTTTAAAAACTACTTAATCAAAGAATTATATTTATAAAAAAAATTGTATTTATTTGTTTTGATTTTTTTTATGTATTCATGCAAAGTATGTTATAAAAGAAAATAAGTATATATTGATAAATAATTAAAATGCATCTCTATTACATTGCAAATACAATTATCACATTGGATTGTAAAAAAAAAATAATATATGAAAATGGATATGCACTTTGTAGTTCTTACCTTGATAAATTTAATGGCTAAATTTCGTCATATTTTGCACACCTTCTTATGCAAAGTATTTATTTATAAGAATAAAATGCCAGAAATATTGGTGACATTTCTCTGTGCTGTCTATAATAAATGTTAATTTGGTGTTTGTGTTTCTAAGTAATAAGGGAATGATATGTAGATTTAAAGTATGTGGGTTTTCTTATGCCAACAGTTAATATGTATTCATTTATAAACAATTTTAGTAGTAATACATATTTGTTTTTCAATCAATGACTTAGTAATTATTTAGTCAATAAGGATAGTTCTAGTCAATGTGTTTCAATCATCTTCTCAAAAATAAATGTTGTTTTAAAAATATTTAACTTTTAGTTCCTAAACCTAGTCCATCTCGTTACATCAAAATTTGACACCACATCGCAAAATTATGTACTTTGAGTGTCGAACACATCAGTTTTTAACCAACTTCAGACAGGAGCAGGTTCTCAATTCGTCTTTGTTTTTTTTAAGTATTATTTATTAGAATAGAGTATTTGATATCGACGAGTTAAAATAGAAATGAAACAATGTTTTAAGTATTTTTTTATTCAACAATTTTCCTTAAGCTAATAAAGGCTTGGTAAATATTTACAAGGCTTCATTATACGGCAAGGTAAAAAAACTATCCATACACATACGATCCGATTCTAGCGATTATCACATATATAACTCACGAGCAATCGCCCAACGCTAACTTACGTAAAAATGTTGCTTATTTACTCAAGTAAACATAAATAATTAAATATTAGCTGTATTTATAACTAATGCAAGCGATATAACGAAGCCAGTAATTTATAGATTAATGTATAAAGTTAAACTGATTAAATTCAGCACAGTTATCACTTGGGAATAATCTATATAAAAAGAAAACAAATATTAAAACTCTCCTATTATGATTACAACAATAACAAATACGAAGATAGTTTGCTTTATCAAAATATTAATCTCACTGCACATTTTTTTTTAAAATATTTAAACTAAATAACCCCTCGAAGGGTGTACAAAAGCTATACAAAACACACTCGATACGGGCTTGTTAAATGGGAATAGCTACAACACACCCCCCATACGGAAAATAAAACTTTTCCCTAGCACTTGTTAATTAATTTTGCTAAAATGGATAGGTACAAATTGGATGAGCAAATAAAAGTTACATTTATTCTAGAGATTGTTACAATTTACTTAGATAATGGAATATGACTTAAGTTTAGTAAGCAAAAAAAAAAAACAATAACAAAACGTTTAATATTAGTAACTTATTCCAAAACATCGGGATTGTATCAAAACGGCAATGTTGTTGATAAAGCGTTTGATGCCAGTTGCCACTGCAGAAACTGTATGGAGTTTTTTTATAAAGAAATTTAAGATAATAAAATGTTCTTTGTAATCTTAGGCAGTGGAAGTCAACAATTAGAAAGTAATTACCTTAAAAATTCAGACAATCATATGCAATAACTTATCGTTAAACTTGTCGTTCAAATGTTAAACGTTTTCTTACACTTTCCACCGTAGATTGCCGAGACCAAAACCTCTGTATAAAACATATCATCATCCTTTATTATCTTTGACAAAAGAGAGATAACAATATGTTTTAAACGAAGATTTCGGTCTCAGAAAATCACGACCATTCCTTCACATCATAGCACCATCCCGCATGTGAGTGTACTTAAAAATATTCAATTTGATTTTGAAGTACAATCACAGAACTACCCTCAAGAGCATCACAACACTTTAAGCATTCGCACCAATGCAAGAAAAACCAAAAACCTTAGCAAACATACATGATATTAATTAAATATTACCTATGGAAAAATATATCAAATCTCTACTAGACTCGACATTGACAGTGTTGGTTGAAATATCAAAAGATTGGCACATTATTGGCTCTCAAGCCGAATTCGTTGTCGCGAAAAACTTTTTTTTTTTAACTAAACGTAGTAATTATATTATAAATGCAAATAATGGCAATATTTTCTGATTCACGAGTTTTTCTGTTCCGTAGTCATTCGCCGTCGCGGCTTCGACACTAAAGGTTACATAGGATAGCGGTAGATAATAAATAAATTATAAAATAAGGTATTCAAACAATTATGCAAGCACTCGGAAGTGAAGTGAAATGGTCACGGCGCACCTATCCTAAACTTTAGACAATACACTGGAATGATACTTTTTCAAGAATGTTATGTTCGTATGGTAAATCTTTTAGTTAACATTAACATTTAATAAATGAAAATTATTCATTTAGTAGGAGCATTTTTATATGTACACGTTACCGCGTGCTCGAAGGTATCTAGGGCTTAAATTAAATGGAAAATAAGATTTGTATGCGAGTGAGAGACACTAAGCAGGAGAATGATTGCATAATTGTTTGCGCGTGCGAAGTAGGCTCCCTACTTTAACTAAATGAATTCACATCTAACATTGTTCCCGAGCTGGTCCCACCCATGACGATGGCTTGTGCACGCGACCCGCCCTCTCTGTCTCTACTCTCTACTGCCTCTCTGCATTGTGTATACAAAACACAAAATTCTACCAAAGTATTCATTTTTTTAATGTTATTTGTGACAGAGAGATGCAAGCGTGTATTTGTGCTGTATTTTTAATTTCAGCAAGATTGGAATGTCACATAGATTCGGGAATTAGAAACCGAACTAATAGGATTTCAGCAAATGACGTCAACATTTTACGATACATTGCTTATTTCACTGCGAGTTTCGACTGCAGTGACACTTGTATTGACATATATTGTCATCACTTATGTTCTCTTTGAAAAAATAGAGACAACGATATGTGTCAATGCAAGTGACAGGCAGTAGTAATATATAAAGTGTGTACAATGTGTACACACATTACTAATTACATATATTAATGTGTGATTTTTTTTATTGACATTTTGCACTCGAAATTTTTAGTCATCGGGCGGAATGCAGAAATCCACAACTAAGTTGAGTTGATATTTAAATACTTTTTATATACATAAGTAGATACGCCTCAATAAATTAAAAGTATCAATGATGAGCCAAGTAAACACGCACGCGGTGACAAAACGAATGTCCCACACTCAATAGTTAACACAAATAGGCAAATCATTTAAATAACTAGCGATACAAACAATTCGTACCTTGTATTAAGTACTTGTTACTAAACATTATATATAAATAAGTCACATTGTCCTTCACAATGTCCACACTTTGTGTTACGACATTACATTAATTACCTAGTCTTTACTAAATAAGTCACCGTCCTGGAAGATCAAGTCACTGAATCGACTAGAGTACGTTACACGAATGCCACTCTTTACTGTAGCATTTCCCACTGAATGTCGCCCTTGTTCTTACTCTCACCGCGTTGCACCATTTAAATACTGCTGTTATTGTTTTATATAAAAGTTGCATGCAGCATGTAACGCGATGGCGGAGATCATGGGGTTTAGAGAGCGATGGTGCGGGGGCGGGGGCGGGGGCGGGGTCAGGTGGCGTCGTACTCAATCTTGTCCCAGGAGTAGTGTTTGCGCGCGGGACGCGGCGCAGGACGCGACAGCACGCCGCCCAGCAGCGGGTCGCACTGCGGCACGTGCCCGCGCCCGAACAGGTTGGGGATCAGCTCCGTGTCCATGTCGTAGCTGTCGCTGTCCATGTGTCCCCCGAGGACCTCCAGGTCCTTGAAGTCGAACTCGCAAGGCCGCTCGTCGTACCCGCCGTGCCTCGTGTCCTCGTTCTGGAAGGACGGCAGCGACAGGTCGTCCATATCCTCGAAGCCTGTGCGATTGTCCAGGATGTCCCCGTTGGTGAGGGGAGTCATGCTCATACGCTCGGGCATGTCGTCGCCGATGTCCATTGCTATTTGCGGTTTCTCGTCGCAGTCTCCCGCCAATAGCCTGCCGAAAAAGTCGTCGTGGTTGTTGGAGCTCTGGTCCGTCGTGAAGCTGGTGTGGAAGTCGTTCGAGCCCAACAGATGTGCGCTTAGATCCGCGTCGATGTCGGCCGCCGTGGGGTCCAAGTCGCACCTGCTGGAGTCGCTCGCCGCGTGGTTCATTATTTCATTTTGTATATCGTTGAGTTCTCGCTGCAGCTCGTCGGCGGCGAGAGAATCGCGCACGTGCGAGTCCCCGAGAACATCGTCACTCAACACGTCGGCCGGCGAAAAGTCATTCGAGCCGGTCAAGTAGCCGGCGTCCATGGCGGGATCGACGGTGACGTCCCCCACCGCCGACGGAGGCAGTTCACCGTTTTCGACGAGAATTTCTAAAACGTCATCCATGATTCTGCTGTCTTCGCTGTCTTGTATCGAGAGAGGCGTTTGAGGCATCGGCGGCGGCGGAGGAGGCGCACGTTCCGGTTCGTAATGTGTGGGTAGTATTGCTATGGGAACGACTTTGACGCCATTGAGTATGTAGGCGGGATTACCCGCCTTGGGCTGCGTGTCCTGAGCGGCCTCGGGCGCGGCGGTGGGCGGCGTGACGGTGAAGAGCCGCACGAGGCGGTCGGGCGCGGTGTCGGTGAGCAGGTAGCGCGGCGCGTGCGTCTGCGCGGGCGCATGTTGCAGCGCGTCGAGCTGAGCACGAAGCTGCGACACACAGAGGTGCGCCTGCAACAACCGCCGGCTCTGGTCGCTGGCGGCGGCGCCGGCGGCATCCCGCCTCACCGCCTCCAACTGCTGGCGCGACGCCTCCAATTTTCTTTCGAGCTCTTCGATTTGACGTCGCTGAGATTGTACTATATCTTCCGGCGGCTCCGGATCTCTCATTTCGGGGGACGCGATAGACACGGGAGACTTCGGCGGCTCCTCTTGCATCTCGGTTAAATAGGGTCTGAGTCGGTCGATCAGTTGCGGTTTAGGACCGGACACGCGCAGGTTGCGGCGCTTGCACTCGGCGCGCAGGTCTGATACTTTCATATCTTCGAAACGTGCAGCGGCGAGTGCGGGACCGGGGGGAGGGGGCGGCGGCGGCGGGACGGGGAACGCGTCGGAGGAGTCCGAGGCGACCGAGGCGGCCGAGGAGGGCGCCGGTGAGGCTGGCAGCAGCAGCGGACAGCTCAGCTGCAGGAGCAGCTGTTGCTGTTGAAGTAGAAGCTCGTACGGCGTTTCCACGGAGCCCGGGGGCGATGAAGCCTTTTGAGCGTTCGGGGGACCTTTATATTCATGAAATTTCAATCTCGACTTCGGTTGGTGTTTTTGTTTGCTTTTCTTCCGATTCTTATCTTTGCCCGGCGCGGGATGCTGGGGCGGAGACGCTACGCTCGCCGGAGACAAGGTCGATGGTGGCGACGGTGAAGGCGACACCTCATCCGGGGGCCCGCAGTATGATGATGGATGTTGGGGCCGTCCAGAGGCTCCTTCGCTTGTCGCCTTGAATGCTAAGGTCCCACTCTTTACGGCCGTCTCAATATTCTCTTCCGTGTGTAAGATATTCTTTTTAATGAGCTCGAGGGGTCCCGGCCTATGAGACAGCTGATCGTTCAGTTGATCGGCCAGCCGGGCCTTTTTCAGCATGCGTTGCTTCTCCGCCAGGCTGGGGTCCACATGACTCTCCTTAAACAAAAGAAAACAACATTATTATTTGACAAAACTACCTTTAGTATGTGTATCTCATACGTGTTAAGTAAACGAGACTTGCAGGAGATTGAGGGATCACAATAAATACATGCAAAAAGAGTTGTTACAATCATAAACAAACAAACTTACTTGTTCCAAAATATGTCTTCGTTCTAATTCTTGACGATCAGGCCGTCTTTGTATTTTTGCTTTCAACAAATCTCCAGTTTTCGCTCTTTCAAGTTGCTTGCATTGTTCAAAATACGCAGCTGGAGTATTCAATGCTGTAAGAGAAAATATACCTTGGTATATTTTTAAGAAACTCCAACATATATTTTATTTTTGTATAAAATTTAAATACGACTGATTTTATAAAAGAAAAGAATAATCATTTATGTTACAAAAAATGATAGTATGTAGTTTGATACGGTTCGGTGTCGAGATCGTAAATAAAAAATTCTTTCGCCCACGCGCGCGGGCGTCGCAGCGCGGCGGTGACTCTCCGCCCGTACGTCACATATCACATACAACGTTACTAATTGTTCTGCTACTGAATTGCTTTTCAAATTAGAACACTGATTAATAAGCAGTTTAAAATAGTAAATATGAAAACTTACGGGGCATTATTCCTTGCGCCACCAACTGATTGAGCGGAGGCCGCATCGTCAGCTTTACTTTTAACGCTGTGAAATAAGATGTCAACATTTTAATAATAAACATCGTTCTGACATGTCTTTATAAATGTAATGATTGTGTTGTAACTAATAATATGCTACTGTATTTTTTCCTTAAGGAACTAAATGTATATTATGATTTGTGAGAATAACAACATTGAATTTGCGACAGCGGTTGGTGTCCAGTGACGTTTATCGATTTTAATTTGTGCATGTTTCCTTTTAAATACAACAATGGAGCCTGATTGAATAGTAGAGTTGCCGCGCAGGGCCTGTGCCATGACGCCGGGTGACGAATTCAACGTAATTATTGAACGATGTGGTCGACGCGATCGATACGTCGATAGATTTTGGAGTTTATGATATCGACGGCCGCACAGCGTAGGCGAGCCCATCTCCCGGTGGGCGCAAGTCGGTGCGGGGCAGCGCGCGATGGGCGGACAACGCTGGCGCAACGCCAACATAAATAAACACTGCACAAGGAAACTAGTGTTATGCCGCGACCGTATTACAGACGAAACATTCACTACCACTGGGCCGAATATTGTGGGTTACTGGGCGTCTTAGTTATGCTTTAATTTTCTTCGTGCACATTTTCATACATAGGCATTTAAGGATTTTCATTATAAATTGTAATAAATGTAAGTATAAATAAATCTTAATAACTTCCTAACGCAATATGATCTATACTAATATTATAATGAGGACAGATTGGTATTTTTGTAAGTAACGAATAAACTCACATACTACTGGACCAATTTCAAAAAATCCTTTCCCATTAGAAAGCTACATTATCACTAATTAACATAGAATATATTTATGATAAGTAAAGTTTAGTAAACAGGAAAAAACAGCGTATTTCTGAACCCGTTAAAATTTGCCTCTTTTCGGCTTATGTAGGCTTAAACCTAACGGTTAACTGTTAGTTGTAGATAAACTTTGTATAAAAATATCTAAAGTTATGTTCGTTATAAAAGTAGGAAAAGGTCAACCAAATGTGAATGTGTCTTTGAAGCAACTAAGTATTGTGTTCCAGTATGTAACATGTTTCATTTAAGTGTTTATTCTTGTCAATGTTAAAGTAGTATAGCGTGAGATTACCGATGTGAATGTGAGGATAAATAGATAGTGTTAGGTGTTTGATAGTCGGTGAAACATTGGCGCAGGGTGGGAGACGAATTGTTTGTTGTGATTACAGCGGCCGGAAATGCCTACGGCGCCGATCAATTGTAATGTTCACGTCTAAACTGCTATAGCGGCTTTGCGCCGAACCGTCACGTCAGTCTGTTCGTGTACAAACATTGTAATAAAAATATACAATTAAAACGTTCGAACGATTAACACGATTTGCAAGTCAAGTGGAGTAATTTTAAATTGCTTCAGTCAATAATACCCAGTGCATGGAGGTTGCGAGGCAACTAGGCTAGGTAAGGTTAGTTGCCAACTGTATGGGCTGCTGCTAAGGGCAGCTACCTCCCTCCCCCCTACTTTCACTGTAAAATGTTTGACAAAGCTATTGTCTTACTATAAATCTGAAACGTGTTTGCAAGTTAATTAGCCGGAGAGATACTTTCTGTCAAATATAATTACATTTCAATAAATAAAAATAAACTACATTAAACAAAATAAAATAGTAAAAAATTTCACTATAATTGTTGAATGCTTTTGATGTAACTATTTAAATTGCGTCGTTAGATTTTAATTTTGTTTTCAGTAAAGCTCGTTCGAGCAATATTGCTCAAGGCTTATTATTAAATATATTGTTTTGTTTGCGGCGAGCAGTAGTAGAGAATCATTAACATTGGAGCCCTCAGCGCGCGAGGCCACGTTGTTTTCCGACGCACGCGTCTTTTTCCATGGTGTATAAATGTTTGCTACGCCTTTAATGTTACTTACGAAATCTTGTAAGGGAATTTGTGGAGTTAGCAGATAGAAAGATATTTTTGTTTTTCATAATACATGAGAATGGATTGAATTTTGACATTGACATGTCGTCCTTGGATAATTCATCGCTGTGGATATTATCTTTAGAGATACTATAAATGTGTGTAACAAGAAAGGTTACAGTTTAAATAACTAGAACTTATTATTTATTTGTACTTGTCGTTTTAGTCGAATAGAGCCTAAATAAATGGATATTGTCTGTTCTTCATATATCAGAGACGTTTTAAAATTGTTACGAGTTAAAGTACAAAACATAAGCGGCTAGCGAAGAAAGCAAAAAGATATTCAGATTCGATTTTCGTTTTCATTAATCGGATTATGATCATTAATGTTAACATTTCTGGGCAAGTGGAGCAATATGAGCTGTGAAAATAATATTAAAATTTAAATCATTATTATTTAGTGTCCATCGAAACCCAAATAGTTAATTAACCAACTTTCAAGACAAATTAATTTTCATACGAAATCAGAACATACGAACTATTTTGGTAAGTGGTACAAACATGATGGGGTCGTTTATCTTACCATTTTATATTATTAGATAAAGATGACGATTTCAAGTTCTGTTTAGGGGTTTTTGATTTGAAAAAATAAACTATGTTTGTGGAGGATGATGCAGAGGAAAGCTTACTTAGAGGAATGAATATATGTATAAGTTAAATTGTTTCTGTCAATGAAAATTATAAATTGAATTTAATCCATTCTAAGATGTCTATGTTGTATATATTTGTCGCTTGCAAGGTTGCCAAAGATCTGTCTCGATTTATTAACTGGATTACAAGAGACTTAAAGTGCGTGATTTGAAATTTACTAAAGAGGTTAACGGATTTAAAACAGTTTTTTTTATTATCTAGATAAATAGGCGATATATTTAAGTTATAATTATTCATGTTGTAGTGTTTATGTAGGCTATATGTAACGCAATATGAAAAAAGATCAATTTCACTTGGGATGAGAGGAACTCACACTCCTTGTGCTTCCCCATGGCGGGCTGCAGCGGGCTGTCGTCGACGACCACCTTGGGCGGGGAGAGGCGCGGCGGCGAGCTGGCCGGCTCGCTGACGCCGCTTCTGCTCGCCTGCCGCCCGGCCATCTCCTCCGCGCCCGAACTGCGAACATGTCACAAACACAGATAACATATTTGGTATCAACTACGTTTACACTACTATTGTATACATTATATGTGATACAAAAATTTCACACACAAAAGCGTACCTGAAATTATCGTCGGAGGGCGGCGGGGATGCTGGCGAGGGCGGCGAAGGCGGCGACGAGAATGAGGGCGGCGACGCGGGGCGGCTGCGCTCGCGGCGCGGCTGAGGCTTAAACCACTCAGGGTAGATGGCGCTCAGGGTCTCCACGAGGTCGTGGTCGAGGGTGACGCGCCACGACGCGCGCCCCTCTGAGCCCTCCGAGCCGCTGCTGCCACCGCACGACGATCGACTCTCTGCATTTACAATGAAATCATGCTTAGTACAATTTCACACTAAGATCACGAACGACAGCGGCGTTAACTTTTCTAAAAACAACTTTTTTATTTTTCTGTATTTTCATAAAACATCACGGTCTTTAATTACATGGTTACCGATAAAAATTAGTAGCGTCTTCTGTTTACTGAAACGGATCTAGGAGCTTCCAAGGAAGTGTCGAAAATTAAAATAGATCTACAAAGACTCGGAGAATATAAACATTTGCGCGTTAATTCCATGATATCATAGAGCAAAAAACTATTTGAACGTTTTTGATGCAATGTTCAATACATCAAATATTGGTTTACAGCTATAAACAACACATACTCATCTAAATTGATGGATAAATTTGACCTTAATCTAATAAGATTCTGTACACTCAAAGAACTGAAATAAAAATCAAGCCTAACTTGAATAATTAATAAAGAGAGCCAATAATCCTCGATCTTATGAGACTTCGAAGAAGACGAGTAAAATTGCGAGATATTTTTACTTCATACCTAAGCTATTAGCTGAAAATGATGTCCAGATATTTGCTTAAATTCTACGAGATATTTCCGTGTTGCTACGCGTAGCCCGCGATCGTTCGATGCATGCAAAATAAAATGCATTCTTTTAGTAGACTGAATGGAAATAATATTGAAAACTAGCCAGAGATCCAAAAGTGTTACGTAATGTAGAAAACGCGCAATAAAGCCGAAAATACAGGAGGGAAATAAATAAAACATCTGTCCGCTCACGTGAGTTATGTAATTTAAAATTGAAATTTACACATTCGTGTAAGGAGAAACTCGGAATAAATCGTAAATAGAAAAAACATACACAGGAACAGAGTTAAAATTTAAAACATCCATTCAAAATCAGAAATATTTGGAAGCAAACATTTTCAAATATTATTATCAGTAGCAGTCCTTGCAGTAAGAGCAGTAAGACTTTTTTGTAGATTTAACTTGTGTCGTGATTTTACCTTTCTTCCAACTAAAGTCTTATTTTACTACCTAGTAAGAAAGGGAATAGATCTTTGAATATCTGTTCAATTGTATTTTATTACCAAATTCTTTCAGGATTTATCATATAATATACATACAATATAAATTCAGAACATAAGAGTTAATCATAGAAGAAATGTAGGTGCTGAAAATTGTATTAAACTTTACGACGAAAAATTAAACTTTTGCATCTAAAAATATTAGAAGTAATGAGATGACTTCCTTCTTTGGTATAATAGAATAGATTACTTAATCAAAGTGTGTCGTACTGTATAGCGCCATATGCAAGGGTCCTGTCTCTCCAGGTGCGATCATATATTTTGCAGCACTCAAACTGTTACAAATACAATATTGTAAACACATTGGCGCACGTGCGTCCGCTCGTCTTCTGAGTCACCGACTTTAGTTTGGTGAGAATTACGTGATGGCCAATGCCAATTACAAGTTGCATTACGTACTTTTGTATATGTTATACCCAATTTATATGATAAAAATATACAATAATTTTTGTGATTTATCATTGTTCATAATTCAAACCAATGGTAAGGTGTTCCATAGCAAACCCTGTAATTCTAGTGACCATAATGAAAAAAAGTAAACACTATTTACTATTTTAGTAACTGATATAATGATCTCCCAGGCCTTATCCCACACATGTGGGGTCGACGCGCAAGGTTTTATGATCCTTAAAGTTTTGGCTTAATTTTTTAAGGCCGGACTTTCGTTAACCTTACTTGGAAGTAATATATTAAAACTAGCAGTCGCCCGCGTGGATGTGTTCTTCGAGACCATGTACTACAAATTTTATCAAGATCCGTTGAGCTGTTACGGAGATACCTTCAAACAAACATCCATCCATTCATCTAAACTTCTGCATCTATATATATAAAAGAAAGTCGTGTTAGTTACGCTATTTATAACTCAAGAACGGCTGAATCGATTTGACTGAAAATTGGTGGGCAGGTAGCTTAGAACCAGGAAAAGGACATAGGATAATTTTTACCCCGTTTTCTATTTTTTATTCCGCGCGGACGGAGTCGCGGGTAAAAGCTAGTTTATAATATTAGTAAGATTTGTAAATAAATTTTAAAGAACTTAAAAAATAAATATTTAATTATACACTAAATATATATAGCTACTAAATACTTAAAAATTACTTCTAAGAACACAACAAACAACAAATAACATGATGATATTTATAAAATGCTTATGCAAGTTGACAACATTAGCTCAAACGTTATAAATGTTAATTTCGATGACATGTCAGTGGTCGACCACCCACGTGCTATGTGACGTCTCTTCGGCAGATCCATTATCATGTCGCGTATCTACACCGTCCCGTCATAAAGTACACTTATTCCGCTTATAGAATAGACACCATCGCATCCAACGCTTCGCATGTATGCGGTGTTCTTGAAATACTTTTACTTATAAGCATATACCGAGAAATCGATGCCAAGTCTATTTTTTCTTGCATAAATCGGTCTGTTTCGAAGTGCTCGCTTTGCACTAGCGAGATTTTAGCTAGATAATTTTGTTTACGCTCTGCCGAGGAAAATAACTTAGCCTTCGAATGCTATCGTGAAGATTTGAGCTAAATAAAAGTTTAAAGCGCGCAATGCACTATCTTTTTAATTCGAATAGTAAATGGTACGACTTTGAAGTTTACAAATGCTCTTCAGGCTCTTGACATCTTATTTATATGTTCATTTTCTGTTATATATTTTTCTTATTTATCGTCATTTTATATCCTAAGTTTTATTAAAAGTTACATAATTAAATGGAAACTTTTATTAAATCTTTAGCTTTAACAATAATAGCGCGAACTACTACAGGCATGTAAAGCTGCTATTGCCACATGTGGGTCAAGGCCGGAGCTTGGCGCGCGAGATTTCGACAAATAGCGATAAAATGGAGCAAAGATCGTGCGGTCGCATTTGCGAAGTGCGGCGCGTCAATCATCATGTCAGCGCTGATGTATGCTCCTAGCACGCGCCTCCACTTTCATGATTTGTCGTAAACATTGACTGACTACCAGAATATTTATTTTATATCCAAAATATAAATTTGTTTACGTTTATACAATATATTTTTTTTAATAAATATTTGAACAAAAAGTAAGAAAGTAATAATTGAGGCGACACAAAATAAACTACCTAACCTAATTAAAAAAAAACCGACTGACTGATGTTTTCATAAATGAAATAGCGCCTTCTTTTGACTGTAATTTAAAACTGTACTGTTTATAAAACACTTTCTTATTTTAGAACATGTACAAAAAAAATTAAAAAAATGGTTTAGCAATATAAAAATAGATTCGAGGACTGTTTAGATTCGAACTATTTTCAACTTTTTTCACTAATTTAGAATTTTATTTCTTACGTCCACTTTATGTGTTTTGAACCGATGTAATATACCCTGTGACACTCCGGGGAAGTAGACGAATCGAATGACACCACAATGAAATTTACAAACAGACAAAACTACATACATAATATAATAAACAACAAACTTACTGCGCGAAAATCATTACCCCGTTGTCAGTTGGGTAAAAAATTAGGGACAAAACACACGTTCTTATCTCACCTAGGACTTCATTATTTTGTTTTAAACAACACACATATTATGGTCCATAAGTAGTAAACAATGCTTAAAACTTTCGAGTCCATTCACTTTGAAAATTACAAAACTTTATAAGACCTAAATTTAAATGAAATATTGAGATGTATATATTATATCACAGCGCAGAGAAAGGACACCTGCGCTAATCCGCAACAGGTAAGGCATGAGTCAATAAACTATTTGAGTATTTCTGACACGTTTTAATCGAACAAGTTCCGTGAATGGAGGTCTACGTCAGGAGGCTGCTGCGGCGGTGCACGCGGCACTACGCGGCGCCCACGCCCCGCCCCCGCCCACATCACTTACCGAATCATATCACAAAGAAATCAACTCGATTGACCTAACCGATATCAAACATTAAAAATAATGATTAACTATTATTTAAAAGTGTAAACATATTTTGCAACTCCGCGAATGATATTTAAACACATATTTATTATTTTTGAAATGTTAATAAAAACTCAAACTTCAATTTAGTTTAAAGAAGCTATGGGATATATCATCATCAGCTCATTATACGTCCACACCGAGGGGCTCGGAGCCTACCCCAAGTTATGGTATATATACATTTATTAATTTATTTATAAATTTTTGACACTCGCAAGGGAGTCAAAACCTACAGAGCGGTTCCTGTGAACTCTTCTGAGTTTGATTCTTTAAGATTATTTTTGAAATTTGGTACGAAGTAACATCTTATAGCACAGATTAAGGATTAATTGTGAAAATCATAAATTTTACTTATAAACCGTCAGGTTTGCACGGAACCCTCGATACGCGAGTCCGACTCGCAATTGGCCGGTTTTTTTTGTAAAATAGTACAGAGTTTGGATCAAACTTTGCCAGTCGAAAATTGTTTGGGTTACGCGTACCTGATAATTACTAGCTTACATATTTGTTGCCAAATATTTGCACGTGATTTTCTACGAGAATGTCGTAAATAAGTGTTTACGAGTTCCTTTATCGTGACGTTATAGTCGTACGTCGATTTAGTCGAATACATCATTATTGAAAATAATATAAGATCGCAAAAGTATCTAACAAGTAATGCTAAATGTTTTAGCATTTGGCTTCTACGAGAGAGTTGGCGATCAATTGTGTCGATTTTATTAGTTTCTATAGTGTACGAAAGTTGCATTCCAACGCGTTGGCCGTCAGCCTGAGGCGTTATGCAAAAATAAAACCCAAATAGAACGACCGGGTTAGTAGCGATGTTATTCTGTAGACATTTTCAACAAAACGAATTGTCTTTCGAAGCTCGACAAGCTGAATTATGATATAGTCGAGACAAAACAAAAACTTTTTTTTTTATCTACGGCGTAAGCTTAATATGATTTGTGGGGTAAACGTTGTGTATGCGACGTGTGACCCCGTTCCGTTGAAATGCACGACGCACTTCTCTCTCACATACAAAACAATTCTAACAAACGTCCATCCATCCGTCCATCTAAACTTTCGCATTAATAATATTAGTAAGATTGAAATTTAATCTATTTAAGATAGAGTTTTAATCTTGATGTCTTGCTCATACATTTAAAGGGTCTATGTCGACAACACTCGCTATAAACGAAGTTATTAATAAAATGAGTTGCACATACGTCAATATTATTAAGATAGGCCTGATAGAGTAGCATACTCGAGTATGATCTATTACAAACATTATACGTAATAATATCATCAGATATGTACAGTCAGTATGGTGGAATTGGCCGTTTGTATGCAGATATGTGGAGTTCTGGCGCGGTGCGCTAGGCTAAATTCGGCTCCTAATTGACTTTGTAAGTCGATGAATGAATCGCCGCTAACGGTAATCGTCTGCGGGACGGCGCGGACTTCGCCGGCAGTCGGCCCACTGCTGCCAACTGTTGACGCGCCTCGATATTTTCTGTGCATACACACACAGTCACAAACTATTTTTTTTTTAATTTTACTTTAATATAAAGTGTAACATGAAACATTATTGATATAAAGCTAATATAATATAATGACTTTTCAAGTTCATAGTAACATTTAACAAAGTTGGCCAAATATGATACATCAGTAATTCTAAAACCACAAACATGAGTTATGTATTCACTTTTATGGAATGAAACCATATTGATTTAAAATGCATTATTGTACCGAGCTTATGACGCAACTACTGAGAATTGCAGTTCGATTAAAGGTAAGGGCAGTGAAGGACAAAAAGCCAGTTATAATATAATGCGACAAGCTAATAGGAAGGTGAAAAAATATATGCTAAGTATACCTGCACAGAGCACATAATATATAGCACATAGTATAAATAAATCAATCTCTATCTTTTCTTAAGAATATAAACAAAAAATATTTCTGACTGTTAGCGTTCTCAGGAATCTAAGAGCTCTCACCCTAATTGTTAGAATTCTTAGGTAATGTGGTAAATCAAGACTCTTCGTCCCTAAATCGAACTACTGAAATTCTGCATTTTTTCATAAGAAAAGGGGGCAAAGAGCAATGGGACTCATAACGAAAAGAGCTCACCGACGACCTTGGATATTCACAATACCAAAGGAACCTTAGATGCGTTGCGTTATAATCTTCAATTGTATCTATTTGACTTAACGAGTATCATCATTCATTAATCTTTCGCTTTTCGTGTCACCTATGACATTCTTCGAAAGAGTACTTGTCAATTGACTTTTTAAAATTGAGTAACCCGCGTAGGCCTACAGGTCACAATAAAACGAGCATGTGTGCATAGATGTGCGCTAAATGAATACATCTTTCAGCGTCAGTTGGTTAAAAATAAAATTATTTACATAATATATACGGTGATAATAGTGCGTTTACGTTAATCGATAGTTGAGATACAAGTTTAAATAGCGAGTAAAATATAGAATTGTATATCGTTAATCAATCCATCGCGATCCGCGGAGAGATCCATAACGGGCTGATGACGTAAAAGGATGTTTTCAGCGAGTGGGCAGTGTGTACAGTGCGGCCGTCTGCTTATCGTCGGACAGCAGAGAGCCACACTCGGGCCGGTCATACCGAAATGCAGCTGTAAAAACACACAGAATCACTCCACATCTAGCATTCGCAATAAATGTATGTACAAAGTGATGGGCCGGCGAGCCTTACGTAACCAGCGACACGCGCCTACGTTAACGCCAACAACCATGCAGGCATAAACAAAGAACATGCATGTACACATTGACGTTACTATTTTTCTTTAAGATATTTGTATAGACAGCAAGTAGGTATATTTCTAGCTGTTAATCCAAGCACTTCTTGTATAGTGCTCGCAGAAACTATTTCATAATACTAGCTGTCGCCCGCAACTCCGTCTGCGCGCAGTTAAAAAAAACTTAGTAGGGGTATGAAAAATACATATTGATTATCAGACCAACTGAAAATACATATAAAATTTCATAAAAATCGGTCAAGTCGTTTCGGAGGAGTATAGTAACTAACATTGTGACACGAGAATTTTATATATAAGATGTAAAGATGTTGTGATTTAAAAGTGGAAGTTGAAATATTCTTGTTTTTAATGCTCAGTAATGTAACGGTAACTATTTTATATTGGTTAAAGAAAGGTAAGAGAAGGGGTAAAAGAAATGTATGGTAAAAATAGGAACAAACAACATCTTCTAACAACAAGTAAAAGTACTTTCTGTTTAGACTACATAAGGTCACAGAATAAAATTGTCAATTGCTCTTCTGCCAAAAGAAATAAGGATTAGCATAATTCTAAGATGCGTAAAAGCTTACCAACAAAAACATTATAGTTAATTGTAGGAGAAATATAAAAAAAACAGACATATAATACGCAAATAAAAACAATTGTGGATAATATTTGATAGTATTTGAAGTGTGTAAATCGTTTAACAATTAGGTAGAGACTATATTTATAAACACAACGATGTATAAAAGCTGAGTTCGACGCTGAATGCCAACAATGCTAAAGTTATAAAAAGATTTAAATTATCGACTTTTATTCCGATGTATCTACAAAGCAAAAAATCTTACGTAACCAAAGTATCGCAGACATTTTCATTCTACACCTATAAATACATTTTCCCACTTCCTTAATAAAAATACCTAGATAATCGCGAGTATCACGCGCCTTTTTAAATTAGCTATATCAATAAATCCGGAACCGCGTAGTAGAAGTCGTGTTTCACTAGTATCACCAAATGAAAACAAATATATTGACTGAAAATTAACTGAAATAGATTGGGAAGCGATGTTATCTATTGAATGCCCTCTGTTACTTTATAGTACAATGTGTAATACTTTTAATTCTATTTATTCTGAGTGCTCGGTTGCACCAAGTGTTAGGGGTAAACGGGGTAGAATTAGACAGCCATGGGTGAGTGAAAAGTTAATTAAAAAAATAACAAAGAAAAATCAGCTGTACAGAGAATGGAAAGCTGACCCCTCTTCTATGACATTAAGGTTAGAGTATACTAGATATAGAAATATGGTGAATAAGGCAATTAACACGGCAAAAAATAAATACAGAAAGGAACAAATAGCTAAGTCCAAGGGAGACTGTAAAAAAGTTTGGGCTCATATCAATAATTGGACAGGTAGGGAAAAAGTAACTGTAGATGATACAATAATTAAATATTTAGGGAAGACTGATAACTTAAACAATATATGTACTACATTTTCTAAAACATTTACAGAAGAAATAGTAAATTTAAAACACAATTGTGATTATAAATTTTTGAATAGAGATAGTTATGTAGTAAAAAGAAATGTATCATTTAGATTTAATAGTGTTAGACCCGATCAAGTGGAAAAAATTATTGAAACTTTGGATTGTAATAAGTCGCCGGGATGGGATCAAATTAGAGTTCAGGATTTAAAAACTGTAAAAAGTGAGATTAGTATTGTATTGTGTAAACTTATTAATATGTGTGTTTTGAGGGGAACCTACCCTAGTGGTTTAAAAAAGGCAGTTATAAGGCCGATATTCAAACAAGGCAATCACCTAGAATATACAAATTATAGACCTATTGCTATTCTGCCAGTAATAAATAAAATTGCTGAAAAAACTATTGTACAGCAGGTTAGCACATTTCTAGAAAAACATAATATTATAAACGACCGTCAGCACGGCTTTAGAAAGGGTAGAAGCACTGACACGGCTCTCGGACAGTTCACAGACTATGTCAATAATGAATTGAGTGAAGGCAATCAACTTTTAGCACTTTTTGTTGACTTCAAAAAGGCATTTGACACCTTGGAGCATAACCAACTACTACAAGCCATGGAGGAATGTGGTATCGGTGGTCCCATGAATAGATTTTTCGATTCCTACCTAAAAGAAAGGTCAATATGTACGGTGGTTAATGGAACAAAGGGTGAAGAGGCGAGTGTGGTGCTCGGTGTCCCGACCGGCTCAGTGTTCGGGCCGGTTGGGTACATCATGCATGTAAATAGTGTGGTCAATGTGGTCAGAAACTGTAGCGTGTTTATGTATGCAGATGATATGTGCTTGTTGGTGGCCGGCAGAGATTTAAAGATGATGGAAAGGATGATGCAAGATGATTTTGATCAAGTAACACAATGGGCGCATGATAATGGTATACTTTTAAACATAGGAAAGACAAAATCTATGCATATATATTCACCCTACAATAGGGATGCAAAGCAAGATGCAAGCCACGGAATTAATTTAATTGGCCATTCGTTTGACTGCTTCCACCGTGGTATGCAGAATGGGTGCAACTGTCCGAGAGTAGACTGTGTCACTACTTTTAAGTACTTAGGCCTAACGGTCGATAGTTGTTTTAATTGGCGCCCACATATAAATACTGTATGTAATAGATTAAGGTCTGTATTGGCAAAAATCTATCAGCTCAAAAGTGTCGTTAATAAATCCATACTGTTTATGGTATATCACGCGTTAGCAGACTCTGTGATTAGTTACGGCTTAAGTTCGTATGGGTTAACATTTAAAACTTATATTGACGAAATTAAAAAAATTCAGTTGCGTATATTGAAATTAATTGTGGATAGAAAAATTAAAGATAAGTGTAAAGACGATTATTATAGACTTTTTAAAGAGTGTCAGATATTACCTGTAGATAAAAAAACTCAATACCTTATAACGTTACAAGCATATCAAAAAGAGAAAGTCTTAGACGAAGGTACTCATAGTTATAATACTAGGGCTGCTGCTGCAGGCAAGCTGCGTGAAGTACGGGTTAAAAATTACTATGGGAAACGCACTAAAAGATATTTAGCTCCGAAATATATTAATAAATTCTTATGTATTTTAAATAGCGCGACGACACACAGTGGGATCGCCCTGAAGAGAAAACTAAAGAATATATTGTTAGAAGAATAAGTAATTCCACACACATCTTTGCTATCTAAGTTTTGTACACTATACCTAGTTTAGATTTAAGATAGGTATATATATATATATATATATATATATATATATATATATATATATATATATATATATATATATATATATGTAATCATTGTTTTCTTTCTTTTTAGTCTTTTTTAAAATTGTATGTTGATTAAGAAGGTGCGACGCCTACAAACTACGGAAGTGGTTTGGCGAGATAGTTATGTACATATATTATTGTCAACATATTATAAATAAATTAAAAAAAAAATAACAGTTGTCCGCGACTTCGTACGCGCGGAATTCTTAGAAATCTAGTCATAACCGAAACTTAATTTAAAAACCAAAACATCGGACTCACTGAGGCTCTATTTAGATAAAAATGAAAATTGTGCCGATGTAATATACTCTATGGACACTCCGGAGAAGAAAACAAATCGAATGATACCTCACTGTTCAAAATCGGTACTGTCGTTTAGGCTCTAGGTCGTCATAATGGTATTTACGTACATAAAAACCATATACATTTTTTTTTCTCTTGTACTTGTGTGGTAATAAACGAGTTTCTTTCTTTCTTTCTTTCTTTCTATACACAAAAAAAAAAAACTTGCATACGCGCGAAAAACATTACCCTCTTTGAAAGTTGGGTAAAAAATATATCCTACTAACTGTTGCCCGCGGCTCCATTCGCGCGGAATTAATAATAAACTTTTAATAAGTAGCCTATGTGTTCTTCCAGACTATGTTCTACATCTGTACGAAATAAAATCAAGATCCGTTTAGCCGTTCCGGAGATACCTTCAGACAAACATCCATCCATCCATCCATCTAAACTTTCGCATTTATAATATTAGTAAGATGTCGCCATTGGATAGTGTAGATTCCCAGTAAAAAACAGCTTTACATGTAGTTTATCCATGACAATGGGCGGCAATAGGACACACTAACAGTAGGCAGCGTCAAATATTCAAACACACCCACTTCCCGGTAGCGCGGAGAGCGTTAGTGCTAAAAGCAATAAAATGTGATCTATAGCCTTGTTACGCAAAAATTATAGAAAATACAGTTGAGTTAAGAGAGAATTCTTGGCAAAAATTTCACAAGGTCGCTGTCGCTATTCGAAATAGTCAAAACGTAACTTAAATAACCTTTAGAAATAGTTAGTGATATATAAAAAAATACCTGTTTTACTCAAAAAAAAAAATACATTTAGACACTGCTTAGTAAAACAGGTATTTATTGATATTACTAGCTGTCGCCCGCGACTCCGTCTGCGCGGAATTAAAACAAAACGTAATAAGTTATGTGTTCTACATCTGTGCCAAATTTCATCAAGATCCGTTGATCCGTTCCGGAGATACCTTCGAACAAACATCCATCCATTCATCTATACTTTCGCAGTTATAACATTAGTAAGATGGACGATAACGTGGTTATAAAAGTTGTTATACCTTTAATATGTATCACGAACATTGTTTCCGGTATACGTGCTTTTTCATTTATTGGTTGAGATCACATTTCGGAAGCCTACGCATAATCGTATTCCAGTAATCACGATTTCTGCGCCTATTAGCGACGAACGCAGACGTTAAATAGCTTTGAATTTGTTCCTGGCAACCGATGCAATCCACAGCAGGCAATTATCTAGAAAAAATTCCAACAACTGTTTCCCTAGCGACAGAATGAAAAACCTTTTCTATTCATCACACGACAAATACAATACAGATATCCGCCCACGGCCCCTACTCGTGCAAACTCGAGAGCCAAATTTAATGTCATTAAAAAGATTATAAAAATAAAAAAACAATGTAAGCAAGCGCACATATTCTGCTTCTCACTAGTGCAGACTATCAGTGCAAATATAGGTTTAAAATGCTTTAAAAATATATAAAAAACGGACAACAAACATTTCGAAAATGAAATGTTGTCAAGGCTTTTATTTAGTACTTTTTGTGGTTATTCAAAAAATTGAGCTTTCAACCGATCTAGACGTAGTCAGAGTTGTAAAATTTTTTTTTCTTTGACATAGTATCTGTCGTCGGATGTGATGTGTAGTGGCCAGTCATTAAGTGCGCTCGTACACCGGCGGCGTCCCACATCAAGCTGACACCCGCACGTGATGTGGTGTCTCTCATTCATCCGTCATGATCTGCGTGCCGAACGAATTCGCGGATTCTCTGGCATTTTGCCCCCTTACTTTATCTCCCTTTACCGGAAGACACACATTTTACTTCCCGAGTCCCCACGTGGTCTTCTAACCGAACTATATAGAGATGTGGCTATTTGCCTTTCATCGAAATTGACAAGAAGTTAATCTATTTCTATTACTGTGAATGTAAATTTTAATTACCTAGGCTGGGAATCTACACTAGGTCTCGCACCCTAACATCTCTTAGTATCAGCTACTGGTTGGTGGATAATTAATAAAACAAAATGGAATTCGTTTCGAAATATAGCTGAACTGACCTAATTAATTGTCGCTAGAAGAAAATAAGACGTAAGGCGACTAAATCGAGAGAGGAATATTCTGTGAGTACGGCGGCCGTGCGGGCCATGCGAATAACAAACGAGCAAAGCGAGCGCTGTTTTAGGTCAACGTTGAATAAATACCAAACGGGTCGTTCGGACGCTTCCGTGGGTTATTCCTGGACTTCGTCTAAGCGGCGCAGGCTATCGTGCCTACAGAGACTTATGCTAATATTTTACTAAAAATCCCAAAGATGAGATACGGGAACATATAACACACTATAAATATACATAAACGTCGTAGAAGAAAGGGTTAAATTATACCGACAATTCTAGCCAGAACATTTGGGCCAAATGAAATTATGCTGTATCTGATTATTTTTTTACAAAGGAGAATAAATAAACGATAATATTAATACCTAGAAACCCATTATAAAGTAATTAGTCATTCAACACGTACTTATATATAGGTTAGTGTTAAATATGTCACTAATAACATAAAACGACCTGTATATGAAAAATAACATTTAGAGACACAACGAGTGGTGAGGCGAGGTGTTATTGTTGTGTCGTGCCAGTGCTTATTTTCTGGTTAACTATAACGTTAAAAATAACGTCGGACAAAATGGCGATCGTAAAAGGTTTGATATGTCAAAATGCAGCTTATTTTATGGCGTAATAAAAATGTAATCGTTTCGGCGGCAGTAGTTTCTTTTTTAAAAGATTTCAGGGCTACATCAACAGGTGGTAATAGAAACGTGACATTACTAAACACATAATACGCAACAAAATGTGCTCGAAATCTGCGAAAGTTTGCATTAAAAATATAATTATAGTATAATATAATGAATAAATTGAAATATACCAAACGTAATTATAAAATTACTAAAAAGTCTGGTTTGTAGAAAAATCGTAAACATGGTGTCAAAGTAAAGCTGATCGCTGTTTAGTGAAAGTTGGGATCCAGCTCGGGGCGGCAATATAAAGACAGATTCGGCGCACGTTGCGGAAGTGAATATTCGTATTTCGCGGAGTGGCCCCGTCCTGATTGGTCGGTCGTCGTCTCCACTTCTATAATCTAAATAAGGAGCAAAAGTTCAACGGCCGCATTCGCTGCCTAGGAAAATCAAAATGTTCTTAGACAAAAAATGTGTATTATATTGCCAAACATTGATGTAGATGTATTAGAATACGAAAGATAGGCGTCAACAAGAAAACGTGTTTCAGGTACGATTATTTGCCAAAAATTAAATATCTATATAAAAATTAGGTGTCGCCCGCGACTCCGTCTGCGCGTAATTAGAAAAGAACTAAAGTAGCTTATGTGTTCTTCCAGACTATGCTCCACATCTATGCCAAATTTCATCGAGATCCGTCGAGCATTTTTGGAGATACCTTCAAACAAACATCCAAACATTCACATTTTATGCTATTTTTGGTTATATATCTACACAACAGGTGGGTTTAAGGCCGTAAAATAGAAGCGTAGACTACTTCAGTGGTGTGGTTCAAATCGTGCACAAACTGCCGTGAAGTCGGGGTGGCGCGGCGGCGGCGTCGCGGATGACGTCGCATTGGCAAGCGCTGGCCCGTGAGACAGAAATTGCGTAAAGGTGTCGCGAGGACTTCAACGAAACATGTCTGCGTCTTCGCTACGCCGAAAACATAGAAATAACGAAACAGTCTGTCGACAATGTCACAAATAGATTGATGCGTTGTAAAATATATTTGAACTATGAATTTTCATCTTAGTTAATAAGACGATTGATTTTAGATTTAGTGGAAAACACAAAAATAAACAATGCAAAATGTATTTAATCGTAGAAATCTTTAAAAACCCTCTTAGAATCGTAGAATTCTCTTGAAATCTAGCTAATATTTAAGAAGTAGCAGCAGTAGACATGACAAATACTCCATTTCTCAGAACGGAATTTAATAAAACTATTTATTTAATTTAGTATTTATTTACTGGGTGTCACCACTAACATTGATAAATGAAACAAATAACTTTTAATTAATTTGTTTCAGGCAATCAGTAGGAAAGGTTAATAGACTTTTTACAGTGTCATCGTACTGGTTCCATTTATTTGTTTGAGCTCAAAATTTATAATATTAATATAAAATTTATATGAGGCGGTGATTTTAATGCAAGTGTATGGATAATTAATCAATTACATCATAAAATTAAATGAGATCCGGTGGCGGACGGAGAGATACGAACAAGAGCAGTTTGAGTTATTTGACTAAAACTACGAAAACTAAACGTGGAAAAATTTTGGAGCCGATCCAAGCAGCTGATTGATGAGGATGGTCAACTCGTGCACGGCCAATCCCAAGCTTTTTCTTATTATTTAGCGAAGTAGTGGAAGTTCTATTTCTGTGACGCGAAAAACAAGCCGCCGGAAAATATGTCGGACGCTAACAAATATAATGTATAGTCGGATTTTGTCTAAATATTTTACAGCCAAATAAGTTATGTTTGTTTCATCGATTTTACTAAAATCATTTTCAAGTTATTTTGATTCAACGTTTACAGATAGGTATAGGATAGATCTTTTTAAATTGCGTTTTAATATTAATTTAATGTACAAAAATATTGCTAAAACCACTTCTTTTTCAACTTCTTACAATTTAATAATGAACACTTGAACTATTCTACCCTTCTTATAGTTTCACAAATGTTTACTGCTTTTGCAATTTTTTTTGATAAAGCATCCGCAAGCAAGCAATACTATGGTTTTCCGAGAGAAAAAAAAATATAAGATCAACGTTGATTTTGATGCGAGCTGCGTAGGTTGTACATTCTGAATCGATTGGTATTACTTAGCAGGCGGAAGTTAAACGGTAAACAAATCTTGCGCTTAGCAATGCATGTTACTTAGTTACAATTATTTAAAAAAATATACATTCAAACTGAAATTTGTAAGAAACGAAATTAAAACATATTTATGACTACGGTTCTGCAAAAGCTTATGGATGTAACTTCAATCCGCAAAGTTAACCTCTTAAAAAAATTGTATGGATATAATTTTACCTTAGACTCCATACATACACAAATTTTTACATAAAAAAAACGAATTATAAAATTAAACAACAGTCAACAACAGAAATCATACAACCATTCACATTAATTTGTGTGCAATTGATTTATGCATTGCCTACACGTAAATTTCAGTTTTATGTCTCAATCAAGCATTAATAGCTTTATTGATCTAAATTAAAAACGTTCGCGGGTAATGTAAGATTTTATGATCCGCTAATATTGGAATTTTTCTCAATATCATTATTGAGTTTCAAACAGACACACTCCTACTCATTTTACAAAGAAGGCAAAATTGTAAGATTGTTAATTGATATAAATTTTATTCAATTCTAATAGAATATTTCTGAATGATTGCGATAATTGCAATTTGTACTAGAATACTCTCAAAATCTCCATTTTACAGAGACGGACTAACGCTATGCAATTTATAATAAACCGAGCAATATGAAACCTATATGCTTTGGGTTCCGAATGTTTTAATTGAGTATCTCGAAACAATCATTGACATACTATATGAAATGTCACGTCTAATTGCTTTTATATGTCGACGGAATTAGAACTGGACGCCTTAAATACACCACGACAGGTATTCTTTGAAGTAACTGACTCGCTAGACTCGCAAAGACATTGTCGGCTTACTGTGTGACAATGCACCCACCCATCACTCTCTTAATTCCGCCTAACAAAAATAATTTCACATTGATTATTATTTGCCGCGAACACCTTATAAGTGTAACCATTAAATTAAATACTTAGCTACAAGAGACCGAGCAATTTGTAGTTCCTTCATGTTTTAATTTATAGGTACAACGTATGGGTATAGGTAGGGTCGGTACAGAGCGCAGAAAAAGACATTTGAATTAAATTCCATTGCATGATGTATGCTATTGCGATTAAAATGCATGCAATGAAGTTCATTTAAATGCATAATGTGTTGCCTTTGTCTGCAACTAATTAACAGATGTGTGTCTCCGGACTCACCGAAAGAGCGCTCCTCTTGCCAAGCATTCAGATTCACTAAAAAGGAACGTGAAGGTTAATTACCTGAAAATTTAAAACAAAAATTAGTGTAAGTACTACTTCAACACTTCTATTTTTGAATACAATCAAGTACTAAAGAAGGAAGTTCAACTAGTATGAGAACAAAATTCTAATCCTAGTTACACTTTGTAAAATTTAGTAAAATTTATTGCCAAAATCACGTTTATAATTAGAAAGATATTTCAAACGCCTTCAAATTTCTAACCCTCGTCATGAAAAGTAGCCAGTATTTAAAAGAACATAACTTTTCAATTGGTAGAAATTTTGGTGACGATAAAGAAAACGATACCCGTTGTGAAATACATACATACTAATCTGAAAACAGATCACGGTACATCGATTAGACAAAATCTATTAAATGTAACTAATACGGACTTACTTCAACTAAGTATAAAGCAATTTGATTCTATGTATAGTAAAGAAAAAGACCAAGTTAACTTCCGTTTTAATGATGTATTTATGTATTAACTAGCTATCGCCCGCGACTCCGTCCGCACGGAATTAAAAAAAAACTTAATAAGTAGCCTATGTGTTCTTCCAGACAATTTTCTACATCAGTCCCAAACGTCATCAAGATCCATTGAGCCGTTCTGGAGATACCTTCAAACAAACATCCATCCAACTCAACATTCGCATTTATAATATTAGTACGATAGTAAGATAATGTTAATCGTGTTTATAATATGTTGATATGCATTCTGAGAATATTTAAATCTTTTAATGGTACATTTTGTTTTAGAAAGTAGAATAATTACCTCAGTTTTAATAGTTCTTTTTTAAGACCGTTCTTAAATAGCATTTTGAAAATAACTTCTACGTGCACTTGTTATACTACGCGACAGTGTAAATAAGTTGCGTATAAACAACACACCGTAGGGTATAGGTGGACCAGCATATACTAAAAGTTTAAAAATAGATATTACAAATGAGTTAAAAAAAATTAAGATATAATTAGCATATTAACAGATATAAAATCGGTAAACAAGTTTGACAAGCGCGTCAAAGTTTTACAACATACCCACGCAGCAGGCGCCAACGTTCGCTGTCAGAGAAATTATGTAACGCAGCCGGGTATCGAATGTGCTCAGTGCTCATATTGTGGATATGTAAACATTAATATCGACTCATTAATATTTTCAGCGTTGCAGTAATGTATCAGACCATGTTTTTATTGGATTAGATGTCTAGTCTAGTAAAACTTAATGGGATAACAAAACGTACTCTCACTTGACATAATTTCAGATTGTTTTGTCTTGTCGCAAAGTGATAACGGTATTCATATAAATAGTTCCATGAACAACGTAAAACAAAAAGTAGTCCACATGCATAAGTCCACGTAAGCAGAGTAGTATACAGCGTCTTCACACCAGGTAGATTGGCAACGCTTTTAATAATCGTTAAAAGCAGCTGAATATCGAAAGTAGGATTTTAACATTGATTGAACATGGTGAAAAATCTTAATAAACAAATCAACACTCCCCTTTTAAAAAGTAGGGAAAATTAAGATACAATGTTTTAATTGATTCAATTCTTAATTATATTATCAAATAGGTAAAATACGAGTGCTACATCTCAGCAAGTTCATTAAAATACATAAAACATATTAGACATTTTTATTTAGTGGCCGAGTATTTTCAAGCAACGTCATAACCGCGCGAAATTGCAAAAAAAAACAGTCAATTAGATTACCTGGTGCTGAGGCTTTATAGGTCATCTCGTCTAAGTTCGTTAATCTGTGGACCGACATTATTTTCGCTTACGTCGCGGCCCGTATCGACACGCCAAAAGGATCGGTCATTCTGGCGGCGTACCAAGGAACGCGGCGCGCACCAACTAATGTGCATTACGAGACCCAAGTTGGCATTTTGGTCGACCGTGTCACCACACATCAGCATTCGTCTCGATGCCACATAGTATCGACAGAGACTTACAATAATGACTGATATAATTGACATGTTTATTGACGAAAATTGAACACAAAGGCAAAGATGATATGAATCTAAATAAGTATAAAAGTAGGGGGTGAATAAATAGATAGTTTTTGTTCGTTCTGGTGAGAGTACATATGCACACATAACTTCAACTCCCACAACTTGTAAATATAAAACAAAAAAAACATAATTGAAAAACATATTTGACATAAAAATAAAATCTTGCGGTATTTCAACGTATAACTTTTATAATGTCACGACAGCAAATGTGATGTTTATATTGGACGCCGTAGCTGGACAGGTGTATAAAATGGCAGCTATTAGCATTAAACTTCTTCGCGCGTGTAGAAGTTATAAAAAAAAAACTTTTATAAATTAGTCCAGAGTTAGAAGCTTTGAACTACATAATACTACTACGTCGATGAGTCGGGCGTCGTCGCGCTGGCACGCAATCAAAACAATAATGTTATGAGTGAATCGAATGCACCTTTCGAACGTAGTATATTAAGTGTTTCGCAAACACGTATGGACGATATTTCCATCGGCGGGCGCATCGAGCCATTGCGAAATGCGAATGCGAAAGCCAAGCGCGAAGCACTCCGAACCCGGCCGGCCGACGCGGAGGATGACGCCCCTCGCCCCCAGATGACACCGCGCATACAGAAATAAATTCGCAAACTAAACAAATCCCATCATTTCCGGCTGCATAACATGCACTGACACAATTAAACGAGTCCCTAAATACACTATTAACAGCACAACGTAAAGGGTTGCTTGCAGTTGCATAACACTTTTTCACGACTTTCAAAGTATTTTAATTATACTTCACCAGTTTTCACTTAAATTTTTATTTTGCTTGTCAACAATTATAAACTTTTTAGGGATTATAAAACATTGCAACCTACTCGATCGCTCTTTGCCTATTGTTATTTCAAAAGCCTACAGAATGTTTGGTAATGATGTGAGAACAAATTGGCAGCTGGTCTGTTTTTCTATTTCCATACGTATTACTCCTTAACATAAATTATTGCCTGTGCACGCAATTTCTGTAGTGGTGCACTTGTTGCCAAAACTAGGATTATTACTGACTGGCCACATGAGGCCGACCATTAATATTGTAACATGTAATTGTCATCTTATTAAATTGACCTAGGACAAACCAATAAATCAATTTAATGCTGTAAAAATTGTTATCTATGAACTACGATGAAATCTCTCTGCTGTTATTACATCAGATACTTGTGAGGCAGTTTGTATTCATAAACTCAAGACTTTTAATCAAACTGTGGTATACTTTTTTGCTAAAACACATTACGTTTTAAAGGGTGAACACATTAAAAAGTAACGTGATTTTTAAGGGTCTTATTAAGAGACTCTTACAAAACCTACAAAATAAATTAATATTATAAGAAATAAAAAAAAAAAACATTATTACTTTCTTGTTAATAAAAAGAACAAAAAAAAAATATTCGACAAGACAATTCAAACGAACCCAAACTCAATGAGGTTGTGTCGTTACATTGCGAAGTTCCATATGGCCACCTTTTAGCCTCATCGTCAGATCAGTACCATGTCATCAAGAATCGCAATCAATAACCGAGAAGTGGATCATTAATTTGCAAGATTTATTGAAAATCATCGGGACAGGTGAAACGAAATAAAAGCTTGTAAAATGTTCAATTGATAAATACGTAGGCGTTCGTTGAGCACTTTACACCAGGACCATTGGTCATCTTTACATAAATAGAATAATATGACACTATGTTATTTTAATCCATTTATTTATAAGTTTCTATTGTGGTTGGTATTAGTCGTGGTTTAAGAATTTTGGCAGGCGTGCTCGTCTGACACCTTAAACAGACTCGATTACTGACTGCTCGTGCAACAAACAAGTATTTTACGATTTATAAAATTAAATCAGAACTTAGCACTTTTCTATGTAGTTCTCCCACAACAATTGATTAAGTTGTCTAGTACAACGAAGATGTTAAATACATCATCATCATGAAAGTGATTCTTAAGCCTAGATAGTTTTTCTCTAGGTCAATGACCTATAAGGTTTTTTTTTACAATGAATGAGCTAGTGCAAGAATAAATGTACATGGTCAGCTCACATTGAATATCAGGATTAAGAAGTCTTTGTCTCATATAAGTCCAGGCTTACTGGTTTAAGAGAGTACATTACTCTACCTCAAAAACAAACGGTAAGACTTTTTAATTTTTGTAAAGGTACTTTTTGTACCTTTCACAGGCGTCGCCAAAAGGGCAGTTACACCCTTCGTAGAGACAAAAAGAAATACTGATTTATAAACTACAACAAAATACTAAGATGCCTACAATTCCCATAGATTCACATAAATAACTAGAAAACTATAGTTTTAAGTGAATACTTAACTTACACTTACACTAACACTTATAAGTGAATATTTCATTCAAAAAAAATTACAACTAGCCCCCCTAGCTCTAGCCTAGACCATTGGCTGGCGATACCTTTAGAACCTTCACACACAAGAACTGAGCTTATTTTTTACAGAAACGTGACAGCGAAAGAACCTGAAATGGATAGCACAACTTTCAGTTTACGTAAATATGTCAAAAATGTTTCTTACATTGGCCCATTTCACGAACATCGGCGTTAACAAAACTATTCGTTTTATATGTTGAGTTAAAATAACGGCTTATACTTCTAGGTTATAAATTCTAAGAGAACCGTTGAAGTCTTTATATTGTAGTAAACATGAATAGCTTTTAAAATATACACAAGTGTGGAATCTGCACGATTTTCAAATAGTCTACTTATTTGTTCACATTATTTACAAAAGTGGCAGACTTAATTTCTTGAACTGGTGAGAAGAGAGAATGTCCATAGAGTGAATCAAATGGAACGGACGTTAATATTAAAGTGAATTAAAAATAATTCTTACTATTTGCAATAAATCGATTGAATCAAAATAAGACAAGTCAAAAACCGAAACCTCGTCGCGCATTTTATGTTTTTTTTTCAGTCCATACAGATTCTGACTATTTTTTTTGCAAACATAGCAACACATTATTTAGTTTAATCTTATAGCCAAAAGGACTAGTATGTATCCAGGCCAGAAAATATTAATTAAAAAAATTTTGATCTTATTTTATATTTATTTAATTAAGATGAAAAGCCTGTACTACAACTAACCTGTTAAAAAGGTTTCCATTCTTCACCTTTTTTTAATAAATTATACCGTTTCATCAACTTCACTAAACTATTTTAAAAGATGACCGAATTACGTCCACTTGCAACACTGGGAATGGATGTCACATAACTGTCCTAATTAAAATATTTGTATTTTATTTATATGTGAAACAAGAAACACTCTGCTATTTTTCCTCGACTTAAGCTAGCTTCTACATGAAAACTTGTTTAAATTATTTTGTACCTACTTCGCTTCTTACTTTTTAAGGGAAAATAAAAAAAAAACAAAGTAAAATTTTAATTAAATTCTTTGATAAGAATGTTTATAAAATGCTTTTCAAAGCCCTGCTAAGTGATATACTAGTGATCTGAATATGTTACATACATTAATAACCCACGTATTGTAAGACTCGTTGCAAAATAAACGCTACTACTAAAATTGTTATTTATTAATAATAGAAAATTGCTAAACCACCGCACAGATTTTCAGGCAACTTTGGTCAGATGTTTAGGAACCAGGTTTGTGAAGAAACTAAAATACAAGATTTTAACGCTTTTGTAATGACCTTTGCTTACGACTTGTTTAACTTTTGATATTATTTTTATTAAGACCATTGATATTATTTTGACTTTAGCATTGCAAAAATTATATTTTCGTTTTTTTGTATTATTATTGTAAAATTAGTCCTTTTATTAAATGTAACAAAATTAATCACTTTTGCAGTGTTTGGCAAGCAGTTGCATTAATCGTTGTCATTTGGCAACTGCTCTCTAACATCCTTTCAACAAAATTAAAACATAATTCAGCGCTTCAAAATTTATTGGTGTTAGGATTACAATGTTTGCGTACATAAATCAGTAAACTGAACACATCCAAAAACTATTGGGTATAGATCATATTTTTTAATTTAAATATAAACATTTCTAAAAATTCAAAACAGTTGAACTGTACAGTTATAACTGTTTACCGGGCTTACCTACAAATATTTGAGACACGCGCCTTCGTCAAGTCATAGGCAAAATATATCAAAATTAGTATGAGATTTGTTGGTGTACTTTATGGCCGGTAAGGTCACGAATATTCGTGTGCTCTCCACTCTGTATTACAAAAACGATTCTAAACTGAACAATATTCTAAAGTTCTATACTATTCTAAAATTAATTAGTGAAAATGTATAATGCCCAATAATAAAATCCAATTAACCTTTAGTATCCTTATATTATATATATAAAACGGATATTACGCGTCGGTGGCTCAGGTGTTAAGTAATTGACTTGCAATCTGCAGGTCCTGGGCTCAAATCCCGCCAGGTACCTATGTGTTTTTAAATTTTCGGTTTAACCTGCACATATCTATCTATATATATAAAAGAAAGTCGTTTTAGTTACACTATTTATAACACAAGAACGGCTGAATCGATTTGACTGAAAATTGGTGGGCAGGTAGTTTTGAACCAGGAAACGGACATAGGATAATTTTTACCCCGTTTTCTATTTTTCATTCCGCGCGGACGGAGTCGCGGGTAAAAGCTAGTCTGAGATAAAAATTCAATGATACGTGTGAAGTCAACCAACACGCGCTTGGCCAGCGAGGTGGACTATGGTCTAGTCACCCCTAACTTGGGCTTCAACCCCCTCAGTGGGAACGTATAGTGAACTGATGATAAAATCCGTTTTAGCTTGATATATTTTTCAACCATATTATCGAATATTTCGAGTTGGTATTGAAATACGTAATTAGCAACATTTGTCACTTATTCACCTCAATACCTTAAATTCTTATCAAAAATGTTTCAACCTCGCAGTCACAAACAACTTTTGTCGTCATTTCTCATGACCTTCATACATTTTATAAGATAAATACATTTTAACAAGTAACATATGTGTAAGTTACAAGTAATTAGGTCTTGTTATACATGTTTAAACTATGCTAATTATAATTTTACTTACCATTGTTATTTCAGCTGTAATATTAATATTACCTCAAAGTTTAACTCTCTCTCTTTGAAATACACTAAGATCACATGTTTGTTGCATTTCTGCTTCACAAATTTACGGTAGCAGTTCTACGATTATAACATTCGTAGGATATAAAACCTTGTAAGAATGGTTTATTAGATAATTTAAAATTGATGTACACGTTACGCAAAAGATGTTTTAATGTTTACAACCTTTATTGTATCTTTAATAACAGCGGGATGTGTTCGATGCATAAAGCGATTAATACCACAAGAGTTCCTGGGAATGTCTGCTGTAACACGCCTGTTATGTTCGCACGTCTTGTAAACAAGCCTGTACGTGTATGATATGAACATGTTACGATGAAATAGAATAATACAATGATATTCCCATTGTGTTCAAGTAAATTCAAATGTAGAACACTATGTACTAAGAATATCCACTATAACAATCTAGGCAAGATTTAATTACTCTAATCGATACCTACATCGATCAATTCACCGAAGCAACAGAATGTCATAATTAAACGAAAATACAATAAATGCATGTGGAAAACACCAAACATTACAGGTTCTACAATCTAGAAAGATTGGAAAAAGTTTGTAGGTATCTTTTAACAAATTTTCTTTCGTAGCTGACTAAAATAATTTTTTATTACAAATGATTTTCATGATTGAAATAACGGTCGAAATACATCGTTTTCATTAATCGTTAAGTGCTACGACAAAGTAGAGGGCGCTGTAGAAATCGAAAGTGTTCGAATGGCCGGCGTGCGTTTGAAATCAGTCCAAGATGCTGTCGTCGATAACGGTAATACGGTCCGCGTAGCTGTAGCCTGTCGCCACACCTTGCACCGGAGCCGTGCAATGACATATACGCATAAATCATAACACACAATGCACTAGGAGTTAACAGCCAACCGCTTTATAACGCTTGTAAGTTCCTGTCGTTACTAGTAAAGTGATTGGCACAAAATACTACATGGGAAGACTACGTGTGTATAGAATTTGTAGTAATGACTCATAAAATCACACCCGAGTAGAACTACAAATTTTATGTTTCAAAGAGAAACAAGAATCAGACATAAATGTCCGGTAGGTACTGATGAGTACCATATTTATTTTCAATTTCAAGATTTAATATCAATTAACAATGCTTCCTACCGTGCCAGTTTATGAGTTGTGTTGAGATAGAAAAGTATAAAGCTGGACTGCACGTCGTAAAAACAACGAGGTCAAGGTAAATACGAAATAGGGACGTTTCCACTAATTACTCTTCTTAGAATAACACATCACACGATGCACTAAAAAGTAGTGTCTTTATAAACTTGAATATTAACATTTATGTAACTACGACAATCAAAAATCAACGATTTTTAACACTTTAAAAATTTTACTAATTTTTAAATGGATGTATGTTTGTTATAAGGGTATCTCCAGAACGGCAAGATGGATCTCGCTGAAATTTGGCATGGATGTAGAACGGAACGTAGTCTGGAAGAACACATAGGCTACAAATAAGGTTTTTTTTTTTAATCTGGGTGGACGGAGACAAGAGACAGCAGTAATTAATAATTTAGGGCAAATAGGATAAAACATTAAAGGGATACGTTATATAAATGGTTTCGCTGCATTTACCTAAGAACATAAATACGAACTCGAAGAACAACAAGTGCTTAACATGTGAATTACACAACCGACAGACAGCCAGTGCCAAAATTCTATTTGTAACGACATATCGAGCCAGGTTTATTTAAACGTCGACCATAAACTGTCGAATACTGTCTCCAATGGGTTATCGACAGTGGCTGCAACCATCCCGAAAGTCAACATCAATCTGACACGAGGAATATAAAATCACCAAACCAAACTCTGAAGCGATATAATTTATGGTTAAATATTGCTGTTATTATTTATATTTAAAAAATTGAACGTATTTCCATGTTGGATGATAGTTGAGCGGCTATTATCAATTATCATGTTTGGAATTCTATAAATAGTTAAAAGATGGAAAAATTCGGTGGGATGCTGATCAAGTCTGGTTCAACTGATTTATTCAGTTTAAATTATGGGAACTTTTAATTTCTGATAGGTTAAACTTTGGATCAACATTGTCAACCACATTCACATAAAGATAAAAGAAAAAAAATGTGTAGTGCTGCCTCACGTCATCAGTTTACATCTTTTGATTTGTAACCATGAGGTAAAAGTTTCGCCGTTTATTGGATTTACTCGAAACGATATCGGTTTAATTACACAATGTACGAGCTTTACTTCTGCGAATAATTATGACTTTGTTTGCGATTCCCCAAAACAAACGTACCGTGCTTATGTGCGACAGAATTACCTACAAACTAAACGCCGACGCGAGCCGCGTAAATAGAATCATTTTAGCAACGTACACTCAACATTTTTTTTTAACTGAAACATAGTTTGGGTTAAAAATGTATCTATCTATTAAAACATGATTGATAGGCAAGTAAATTCTGGAATATACAGATGATTCATGAGATTGTGTACATTTAAGAAAAACATTTAAAATTATTTTTAAAATACTTCATACGTCTCAGGATTGAGGACCAAAAAGATTATATTTTTGCGATTCTTTATTGATGCACAGTAAGTGCCTAGCTCAGTTCAAGTTTAGAACTTTTATGAGTTAATATAAGCTATGGTAAATAGCTAAGAGATTCATTTTCGATAAAAACGACTAGTAGCGCGACTGTAGGGCGATTCTACTCTTTCTATGAGAGTCGCGACCGCGCCAGAAAAATTATACATATATTAGCTCAAATAAATACCAGTGTAGATATACTCATAGTAAAAGAAGCTCAATCTAAGACTAACGCTTTAAAAAAAGAAAAAGAAGAAAATATTTGCTTTGTAAAAATAGGTTTTTTGCAATTACAGTCTAATTAGAATATTTTTACCGGTCTCCGGTTTATAACGGAGTCTGGCGGACACGGAATGTTAATCTTTGGAGCTTTTTATTTGGTTGCATCTAGTTTATAACGCAGAAGCCTACAAGTATGTTAATGACTGGCAAAAACCATCAAAATGCATTTTTGCAAACATCAAAAGGCATTAAGCAATAGTATAGGGAATAAGATGAAGCGTTAGCGTTGTATTTAAAGTGAAAAATATTTTTTTTCGCCACAATATTCAACCCACATTTGCTGCGGACCGTTGAATTTAAAAAAAATAGACAACTTATTGGAAATAAGGATATCACTTTTGTAAGGATAGTTTATAACGAATTTAATCGAGAATCTTTTTTGCATTTTTTGCAAATGTTTATACTAGTTACAAAAAAAAACTTTTATTTTGAAAAAGTACACAATACGTAAAAACATTAACAAAATCAACCATTTCAGTGCTTATTTAGTGCGAGTAGTTCTATTATTCAATTATATACATTTCTTTGTTAACATTTTTAATTTTTTTAATTGTTGTGATCTTGGGAATGAACTATTATAATCAAATCTATACACTCAAAAGCATATTGCTACTTAAAGACAACCACCATCGAAATTTTCAATCGATTCGAGAAATCCAGAATGAGTGGTAGCTACAAGGGCTACGTATGTACGTGGATCGCGAAAGCGTTGTCCCTTGTTGCGTGGTTTACATTTGTTTACGAGCATTTCGTTACATAAGACGTGGCACCACCGTCTATTCCAGACACTATTTATATGTACTTTCCTTTCCCGACGCCCCGTGACACATATAACACACTCCAGTGACTAAGGACAGTCTAAAGATAATTTTCCTGCTGTTAAACACGCCCATTAGGTAGAATTTTGAGTGCCCGTCAAATTACTTAGCTTCTGCTTTATTTTTTGTTCAGTCATATTTTGTAAGACATTTCCCGTTATGTGAATTACCGTAACAAGTAATTAAAACTAACAGAATGTTAGCATTGAAACTATTGTAAAACCCGCTACAATTTATTATTTTCACCAGCATTATTTAGACTGATGAAATGAAATTTTAAGTCATTTAATGTTTGCCTAGCACAAATAGAAGTTAAATTAAATAAATTTGATTATAACATTTTGAAAAATGTTCGGTGTCTGTAATATTGACATACTTATGCATGTACATATTTCGATTATCATCTTTTTCAATATGCAGTGGTACTAAATAAAACTATTAAATATTTAAACAAATATTAAAAAGTAACCGATGTCAAAAATTCAATCATGTTAAAATAGAAATTCAATAGTCAAATGAAAGTTTACCAAAAGCACAATATAACGGAATACATAAACGATAACACAAGAACAGGGACATTTCAGAAGATGTCAACAAAACACGTGGTGTCTGACGTACGGCAATAACCGATGAAAGTGACGAATTGAGACTAGCAGGAATATTTCAAATAATAACTTGATTTCTTTCTGAAACGTCGGCTGTGTTAGTTCCACTCGGTTAGGCTTCCGGGGCATTGCGAGTGAGGTGATTATCGAGGCTCATCGGTTAGGTATAGGCGTCGTTCGTGTACCGTACCGTCGCAGTGCCTGCAGCGCTTGGGCTCCGGGGGTGCGAGCTCGTCGCCGAGTCCGCGGTGTCGTACCGGCATGGCGGCGCATCCCGCGCCGGCGCCGCCCGAGCCTCAGTGTGTTGGAGCGTCAGTGCGCTGGTCGCCGTCACACTCCACCTTGTCCGCTCCTGTAGCGGCGGCGGCGTCGCGGCTGCCACTGAGCCGTCGAGTCGCCGCCCGCCCCGGCCGGTAGGCGGCGCCCATTTGCAGGCTATTTCTGGCGCCTCTGACTCACGGCCTCGACTGCACCGCGGCACAGCGACACCCGGCGCCTGCGCATCTCGTGCTGTTACGCTAACCCGCTTGATCCCTAGGGCTCTAGTGATCGTAACCACCTTCCCTAACGGCCTTTTGTTTTGGCGACATTAAAATAGGTAATTTTGAGTCCCCACGCTTGAAGATTCAAATATGAAAGTCTTCAATCTGGTTTATTACAAATAACGATTAGCTGGTAGTAATGACAGCAACAACGTTGAAGCTGTCGATTACATTGACAAAAATTATATTGAAAAACAATAACATTTGACATAGTATTTTTTATATTACTGGATTTCCCAAGTTTTCACTTCAATGATACAATATAAATATAAACATGTGATGCATTTTATACTCGAAAGCATTTTAAAATAAATTCACAACAACAGAGTTATTAAGAATATAACATATGTATAATATTACTTAAGCTTGCTTAAAGCTTGCAAGACAGGTTTATACAAGGTTGTTATGAACATCTTTGGAGAAAACCTATGCTAATGGTCAAAGTTCCAATTGCCATGATGGTTTTAAACCTTCAATAGGCTATGGCACTAAAAGAAGAAAGCATGCTAAAGAAGACAACACCTTACTAAATTTAAAACAAGCTGGAATATAAAAAAAAAAAAAATCTACCAACTTGATTATTAAAGAAAGTACTAATTTTCCCATTATAATTTTATGGTATTTATTACATACTTATCAAGGAGAAACTATCAAAAATATAAAAAGGATGTATTGTATACAAACACAAATAGCTTTTTTTCATATAGTTAAAAGGAAGAAAGTATAAAATGTACAAAAAATATCAACAACCATAGTTTTTGCTGAGTTTTGCAGCTAAAAGCAAATATTGATTGCTACTAAAGCTGAGGAATTAACATTGTTAATTATTCAAAATTTGAAACAGCATAAAAGGTTAAATTTAGGATGTATCCATACTTATTTTGAAATAAACAAATGGGAAAACACAAAATAGATATACAATAAAAATATTTGTTGTATAAAAATTTTAATTAAAATAATCTTACTAATAGGTATTGTAAATGCGAATGTTTAGATGGATGGATAGATGTTTGTTTGAAGTTATCTCCGGAATGGCTCAATTGATCTTAATGAAATTTGTCACAGGTAAACAACATAGTCTGGAAGAACACATAGGGTACTTATTATGTTTTTCTTTTAATTCCATGCGGAAGAAGTCAAGGGCGACAGCTAGTTTTTTATAATGGACATATGTTAGATAATTTTTAAGTTTACAGCCAGTACAAAGTCATCAGATAAATGACAGGTATGGTGTCTAAAATACATATTGTATTTCAATATTTGTATGAACATGTAACAATATCTATAATGTTTCATTCATTAATTTTATGCAAGAGTTTAGGCTAGAAACATAGACAAAAATACCACATTTTTCAAATAAGGTGTTAAGACATAAGCTTCAAATCAGAAAGAAGTAAATATTTCTGTGTACCCTCTTTTTAAATACACTGAGCCTCTAGACAACAAAGAAACCTGTGCTGTTATTATACAAACAAGAACTAGTCTATTCATTCTTTCTAAATACAATGAGTATGTCCACAACTTTTTTTACAGTTATGACAATATTTTCAAAATTTTCATCCCCAAAATGAGAGGCCAGGTTACTTTTGAAATCTATATCAGTCATACAACTTCAAATATCTCTGGTTGTTATCCTTATTTATGTGTAAAATATTTGCATGAGTTCTCCTTTGTTTAAATAAAATTTCTTCTGTAGATCCATGTGAATGCTTTATCTTTTATTATTGAAAACAAAATTCAGAATTAAAATTGTGTGCACTAGAAGTTGTTATAAAGACAAATTGACTTCTTTACTTACCAAATATTATTTTTTTCAAGTATTTATATGCATTGATTGATAAATGTTATGTTCAACAAAGGTTATGATCAACTTTATTTAATTTTAAAGGTAAATACTAGTATATAAAGTATTTATATCAACATTTAGTATTGTAATAATTCAAAAAAATAATTAGCACTCAAAACATCCATATTTTATTTTATTGAATATAAATTTAAATATTTCATTACTAATAGAAATATTAATGTTTTATGTGTAAAATTAAAAAAATGAGTACATTCCAATATGTAAAAGATAATTAATTGCTTTAAAATGATTTTAACATTTTGAAACGGAGGTTTGGAAACCTTAATTAATGATACACAACAAGATAATAATAACTTTGTATGGCGTAGTGTCTGATTACCAAAAACTTCTTATACACATGTCGTAGTAAATTAATTAAAATTAATAGAAAATAAACTTTTGGCTACTCAGCTTTCAATGCATACATTTCAAGTATTATAATTTTACAGCAATAGATAAATATTTCATTTCATTAGAACAGATTGAAATTGAAGTGGGAGGCTACTTTAAACTTACCTTTTGTTTTGATATTTCGAGATGCCGGTAGCAAAATAAAAAATGGAAATAAAATATTGTTCGGGTCTTTTTACAATAATCACAAAATTTCCGTTACACCACGTCACTCACTGTAATTTATCGTCTTTTAAAATTAGAAATAGACAGATAGACAGATTCTCTACATTTTCCTGCCATTTTGAATTTTCGGCGTCGATGTTACCATTTCACAATTCAACGCGATGTTACTAGAAAAAAATCATTGAGTGAAGCAGTAATTGAAAAAAAAGGTTTTTCAAAAACTCATTGTGTCATTTATCATACATGACCATACTCTTATTATATCCTTTTGTACGGTTCCTCTTAATATATGTAAGCCCCATTCCTACGGGCGCTTTTCTAACACGCGTTAAAAAGCATTCAAAGAAAAAAAGATAAAATCTGTCATATTTTTGTAAAATATTAAATTTTTTGTATTATTTGTAAGAATAATGATATGTTCATATCTAAAGTACTATAATTACTATACATATTATCCAGAGATCAGTGCGGAAATCGCTGCAATCTCTGGATATTCACAAGTCGAGTGGGCCTGACGGGATACCCCCCATCGTGCTTAAGACTTGCGCTCCTGAGTTGGCACCGGTTTTAACGCGCCTGTTCCGGTTCTCCTACTCCTTAGGCGTTGTCCCGAAATCATGGAAGACTGCCATAATCCACCCGATCCCAAAAAAAGGCGATGGCTCAGATCCGTCCAACTACAGGCCGATCGCCATTACCACCTTGTTCTCGAAAGTCATGGAAACGATCATCAATTGCCAACTTATGAGGTACCTAGAGGAGCATCAGCTGATTAGCGATCGCCAGTACGGTTTCCGACAACGTCGCTCAGCTGGTGATCTTCTTGCGTACCTCACGCATCGATGGTCGGAGGCAATCGAGGGCAAGGGGGAGGCCCTGGCGGTTAGTTTGGACGTGGCCAAAGCCTTTGATCGGGTGTGGCACAAAGCACTTCTTGCGAAGTTGCCTTCCTACGGGCTGCCCGAGAAACTATGCGCCTGGATTTCTAGCTTCTTGGAGGGTCGGAGCATCAAGGTCGTTGTTGACGGTGCGTGCTCTGACCCGAAACCAATCAACGCTGGTGTCCCACAGGGCTGTGTACTGTCGCCCACCTTGTTTCTTCTGCATATCAATGACATGCTGCAATTTAGCAACATTCATTGCTATGCAGACGATAGCACGTGTGACGCACTGTATACGGCCCGTGCCAATGTTTCTCGGGCTACTGCCGATGAGAACCGGACCAAACTTGTGTCTGAACTGGAGACCCTACTGGGTGAAGTTTCGGATTGGGGTCGACGAAATCTCGTTGAATTCAATCCCAAAAAGACACAAGTATGCGCCATTACCGCTAAAAAACAACCCTTTGTCGTAGATCTTCGTTTTGAGGGCACTCCCCTGGTTGCCTCAGCCAGTATCGGTATTCTCGGCGTTGACATATCGAGTGACGTTCAGTTTCGCGGTCACTTGGAAGACAAGGCCAAGCTGGCCTCCAAAAAGCTGGGTGTGCTCAGTAGGGCGAAGCAGTATTTCCAGCCGGGCCACCGCCTACAACTGTACAAGGCGCAAGTTCGGCCCCACATGGAATACTACTCGCACCTCTGGGCGGGAGCACCCCAATACCAGCTTCTTCCATTTGACCGCATACAACGGAGAGCGACTCGAATCGTCAACGACCGAGCTCTTACCGATCGGCTTGATACTCTGGCCTTGCGGAGGGACGTCAGTTCCCTCTGCATCTTTTATCGTTTGTACCACGGGGAGTGTTCCGAAGAACTGTTTGGAACGATTCCTGCCGCCGAGTTTCGTCATCGGACGACCCGACAGACCGCCAGGTACCATCCATACCATCTGGATGGCTGGCATTCCACAACAGTGCGGTTCTCGCGAAATTTCTTGCCGCGCACGGCCGCGTTGTGGAATGGTCTGTCCTCGGCGGTATTTCCAAACCAGTACGACTTAGGGTCCTTCAAGAAGCGAGCGTATCACCATCTCAAAGGCCGGCAACGCATTTGCGATTCCTCTGGTATTGCAGATGTCCATGGGCGTCGATGAACACCTTGGTGTTCCCGCTGCTCGTTTGCCCCCTTTTCTTATAAAAAAAAAAAAAAAAAAAGTGGTAATACTTGCAATAACAATAGGAGTATCTATTGCCACATGGATCAGTTTGGCCGATGAGATACCACATCCTCACATAGGAAAGTCGTAAGAAAGGCGTCTGATGGAGACATATGGAGTAGTACATACTGTGCCGACCCTTGCTAGGGAGAAGAGCAAATTGATGATGGATTTTTCGGGAAATATTCATTTTACGTATATCATATATCCTTCTCTTCTCTTTAAAGTAGGCAGTGCAAATCATTAGTTGGCTGTGGCACTGGTACACATATATTGTGTACCAGTGCCACAGCCAACTAATAATCCTCTCATAAATATCAAATCAAAAGATGCGTACATATTAAAACTCAAAATATGTTCATAATTTATTAAGAGGTTAAAATGACAATGTAAATAAATTGAATGTCCAGTGCAAGTTTTGCATCACTTTGATCGCGTAGAGCACACTGTCATTTAAGACATTTTCAAAGCGGCACCTGATAGTGACTTTTTATGCCAACTTTATTTTTTTTAGTCTTTAATTATAAAGAGACTAAAAGGGATAGAAATGATATATTACTACAAGCCTCACTACAGTGGAGTTTCAGGGTGAGAAGAACTTGCACTGGGCATCTATACAATAAAATATTTGGTATGTTGGCGTTAAATAAATTCATAATTATAAATAGCTGAATAAATACATAAAATTTTGTACAATACAACGAGAGTTTTAATAAGTAAAACATTTTATAGTAAATAGTTTGATAATTAATATTAATAATTATAAATTTCAACTACATTGATATTACTACATCTCTAATACATAAATTGATAATCTAACACTGGCATTTATTTGCAAATTTAATGAAGAAGCATCAGCAACCATATATAAAAATAAAATGTTTACCAAACTCGTTTTATAAACGAAAGTTTCATATCGATTAATATTTAATTCAATTAATTTAATTAATTAAAAAAAAATCTTTTTATTAGAAAATTATTATAGTATACAGATATAAAGACTAAACGGCACACACTACAAAAGTAAATAAAATCAAAATATATTTTGTGTACATTTGACAATGTATAGGCAACTAATTTGTAAATATATTTATAGGCGGGTAAACAAGGAAATTTATAAACATTATATACATAATAATCTAGTCAAATATTAATTATTTAACATTTCACTATACTGGTAATACGAATTGAATATTTAAGAGAATGTAACGAAATTTGTCGACAGTAAGTTATTTTTCAATTAACTAGAATCATTTTTAACATGACAATCGCCATTTTGTTTTATATGATTTTTCTCTAAGGATTTCACAAGAGACAATTCTTTCTGCTCCTTGCGCGTGTTTCGTACCTCGAATTCGAGGCGGTGGCGAATTATTCTTTGAACGATGTCCTCCGTCGTCATAGAGTTTCCAGAATTTAAAGTCTGAAATGGGAATGGGAATATCATTAATTTATTCAAATAATTGTTTAGTCAGAAAAATTCTAAAACTATAACTAGGACAGTTAATGAATCAATACAGTATTTTTTAGTATATTTAAAGCGATGTCATCTGTTCTACTTTTGATCACTCTGTTGTATAATTTTTTTAACCCCTATATAAAAAAGACCACTATTATCTAATTATAGTTCAGTCCAAGAACTTGGTAGAACAGAGTTACTATAAACCAAAAGTTACTTTTTTCTATTGAATTAAAAATCAATTTATAATTATTAACTATTCAAAACTCTACCTTAAAACAACCACGTTGTTTGGGAACCTTATAGGGGTCGGAACCGTCGGCGTCGGTGGATATCGGTGTCAGTCCATGACAGACCACTTGCACTTTGAAATGATCCATCAGTTCAGCGGTCACACTGTACGGAGCTCCGATCACTACTTCATGCACATACTGGAAAATGACACCACAGTTTGCATTAAATTTTTAAATGTTTATTTTAAATATAAATTTTTGGAATGTAGTTCTTTATCGCGCGTTGTGAAAGGGGGCTAGACGGAAAAAAATTCTTACGAAAAGTTGTCACGACACTTTTTGCTATAGACGAATGAGCGTTACTTCACCATGGCAACGACGTGACAATATATAACGAAAATTCATAGAAATAAAATGTACTTCTTGTGAAGACTTAAGTTTTTTATGCATATAATAAACATTGGTTCCTTCACTAATTAATCGAAAGGAACTTCGTTCCATCCGGGTGTCCCTTGACACCTCTTAAGTTTTTAATTTTACTTTATTCCTTCCAAGTAGAGCCAAAACATTAAGGTTTATAAAATGCTATGTGCCAACCACATGTGAGTCAGGATAATGTTAGGTTTCCAATATTACATTCCAAATAAATCTATATCATCTTTCCTTTATATGCCAGTAATATTAATATTAGTTTTTCAGCAACTGGTAAAAACTTGTACAAAATATTTGTATTGTCTGTTATAGATGTATTAAATAATCTATCAGTGAAGTTTATACATAAATTTTTAATTTTTATGTAACTTCAGTATTGTTAGCCTAAGTAATTGTGTAACCAATAGAATAATATTCAAGTTTTATAAATATTATATTAAACAAAAATTTTACCTTACAAGCGAGCACAGACAGTACACGCTCGTGTAAATTCATGATAGGGTAGTTGGATCCTTTGTAGCGATTGACTTCGAGGTCGGTGTGCAGGCCCACGATTAGGAAATCGCCTTGCGCGTTCGCAGCTTCCAGAAAATCAAGGTGGCCGACGTGGAAGAGATCAAATGCACCCGCAACATACACCACCTGTAGATTAACATATGAGATGCGTAAAATAATTTGACAATACTTTTATACATACACATCCAGATTTGAATGTGTGCCGGAGGCTAATTAATATCCTCTTCTTCCTTGGAGAAGGGGGAGTTGACATATAGGAAAAGGTTATATTTTATAAGACATGTGTACATTCAAGATAGGAACAAGCACTGGTCACTTCCTAATTTATCCAAACCGCGAGACTGCTAGATCATAAGCCACCTTCTCTGTACACAGGGTGTATTGATTTTTTAAATTAACTACAGGTGTTGTTGTTGGGTTTACCTTGTCCGTAGGCTTGGGAGAAAGGCCACTGCTGAATTGTATTATCTTCTGGGTTGTTGGCAAGAACTGTGAGCAGCCGGTATAAGGAGACCTGGCGGTTGAATCGGTGCCAAGGTTTGAGGAGTGATCCAGCGCTACTGAATACTCTTTGTCACCTCTCCTGGAAATTATAATATTACTTAAGTGCAAAGTCTGATACAATTTATGATAAATTTTGATTGATAGATAAAAATCTTCAAAATATACAAATTACCATATGAAGTTTTATTTATTAAATGGCACATTCACCTGCAATTTTGAATTTATAGATTTTTTGATATAATTTGTACCAACATCAAGGTTATCAATTACTTTTGCATACAAAATTATAAGACAAATATTACTCAACTAAATCACATTTTTCTTAAACTTCAATTATTATTTACATGAAATTTAAGAAAATGCAAAACTACGTTGCTAATACACAAACCTAGTATAAAATAACTAAACATTTAAAATAGATTTTTACCAAAATATATGAGTTCATATCTAAACTATTGATTGTATTTTTATTATTATTTTTAAATTAAATATGATAATGAACCAATTGTAATAATCAAATTTTTGTCAGTGATATTAAGGTAAAAATAATGAATTACTTTCTATAAAATTTTGAGTGATAAAATAAAAATAATTTGGCACATACAAGTAATCAAGGCGAGCCATTGCTGCTCTGTAAATAAATTTAAATTAAATAGCAGCTTGAAAATTAGATGGCTGATAATAATACATATTTTATATATTAAACATTTTAGTATACAATTTAGAAAAAAAAAACTTAATTATATTACTTGAAATGTTCCCTAGTGAGTAGGAGCATTCTTCCAACCAAATCTGTTGTAGAAACTCCGGCTGTTCTCGGAACTTCTCTAAAACATAAAACAGATATTACTGTAGAGACATAACTTGATAAATAATTGTAATAAAACATGTTAAATTTTTACCTGTATCTCCCAGCTTCTTTTACTAAATGATATGTGTCTATTCCATCTGCTGTTACTGTTATGTCATCTGTAAATAGAAAAATGTCAAAGCCCTTATGTTATGCACTAACCCTTCGAAAGTTGAGTGTATCTTAGAATAAATTACTAAATGAGTGCTACATCTATCAACCACAACTTATTTCCAAATGGGATTGTGGTCAAGCAGTATTTAATTTTATAAATAATTGTACCAAAGAAAAAACAATTCTTTATGCAAGTTTCTCTCTTTTAGAGTGTTCAATAACAAATCTCTGTGCAATATTTTCAAGTGTATAGGCCCAGTACTTGGTTGATATATAAATATTTTTTTTTTTATATTGTGTGAAGTAAGCATTACATGACAAATTGATATGTATGCTAGTAATCAAGTTAATCAAAAATAAATTGTGCATGAAATTTAAAATGTGTTGTTTACGTAGCAATATTAAAAAATTTGAGCATAACAGTTTTTACTTTTTCTTTATGACAACAATCAAGTTTTTGCTGTTACTGACCATAAATAACTTTACAGGCCAACATGATTTACTAATTCAGCTTAATAAAAATAGTAGCATTTTATCAAAACAATTTACTTCCATTTAGTCAATGTTTCAGATATAGAATTACAAAATCTAATACATAAGTGGATAATATTAGCTTACCTCCATGCACACAAAAGTCACACTGATATTTATCTAAGGTTTCCAAGGTTGTGACATAGGGTGCTCCTTCTACAACCTGATCAACCCATTTTATAGCACGGACCATCTTATAGCGCTCTTCTTGAGTAAATACGGGGGGGCCCTTGTGCTTAGAAATTTCTTCATCGGTGTGTACACCTACGATCAGCACATCGCCCAATGCTTTGGCTTGTCTGAGAGAATTCGCATGACCAAAGTGGACCATATCATAACTGAAATATACAGCAAAAAACGGTCAATTTTCAGTTTATAAGGTTATAATGAATTTAACTTTGGTATGAGCATCCTTCAAAACCCATAATTCACGCACCGGTTTTTTATATTTAAATTAGTATATTAATAATTTATTAAAATATATAAACATGAAACTGCGGATTTAAATAAATGATATTCACAAATAGACGAATAGCTTTGGCGCTAATTTTGACAAATAGTAAATTACAAATAAATTTAATTTACTTACCACCCATCACACCATACGCGTATTTCCTTTTTGTCATTTTTATTATCACTCATTTCTTTTTATAATTGATTTAAGGTAGAGTAATGAATATTTTCTATATATATGTAAAAATTTATTTCATATAGTAATATATTAAAACGATAATGTTTTCTACTAAATAGCGACACTTCTACTCTTGACAATTTCAAATGACTGACTGGCTGACCGAATGACGAAGGAGGAATGATGAACGATGTGAACCTTTGAATTTTAAATAGCAATAGAAGTGACTCATTTCATTCATACCATTTTAAAAGAATAATTTTTTCACAGTATGCAAAAATATTTTTTATTATATGTCACACCTTCCCGTATTATTTTTAAGTATATCAAGATTCTTATAATCTTATCTATCGCCACTTAAAGGCCGACAAAGTATCTACACTGGTTTGTCTGTCATTTATTTAACACTAGCTGTCGCCCGCGAGCCCGCGAGTACGTCGGCGCGGGATTAAAAATACTTAAATTAGTACCGTAGTACCTTAAGTGTTCTTCCAAACTATGTTCCACATCTATGCCTAATTTCAGCGAGATCCATGAAGCCGTTTTGGAAATACCTTCTAACAAACATCCATCCACCCAAACATACGCATTTATAATATTAGTAAGATTTAATGAAAAGTCTAAAGTAAAAGAAAAATATTACCTAATCTGGCATCATTTATAATATGCATCGATTTAATTAGAGTAGTAAAGGCGTGTGTTGCTTATCATAGAATAGCATCATAGTAGTTGTAGTGTATGATATTTTATTTTAAAGCATGCACAATATTATCTAATCGAGGACGCTAACTTAATTGGCTGCTCAATCGAGTCACGCCACTACGATTTATTACTACGACACGGACTTTGTTTTGGACTTTGATTTTGTTCACATTTCACATCTCACACACGCGTAGGTTGTTAAAATTATCGGATGTATTGAAATCATTAATTAAGAAGTCATTCGTTAAGATACTCGTTTACATATGTTTGAAATTGTCTGGTCAACTGACCGTTTAGAAATAATATAATAAATGGGGAAATAAAAATAGATGTTTAGCAAATTTTATTTTAAAATTTAATTTAACCAATAAAAACATAAAATTCAGAGATCAGAAACACATTGAAAATGTTATAATATTTAGTCTTTGGCGTCAGAAACACCTCCGTTGGTTATAGCAAATGTTGCTTCGCTTTCAGGTAGGTCGGGTGAATCGTAGATTTTTGCGATCCTGTTCTCACCTCTGCCTTTTCTCAGAGAAATTCTTGTAGTTGACGCATGCGCTAAAATATTACCCCCTATGGGCTTCTTCGGGTCCGCTTGAAATGACATTGTCGCACCAGGGTCGGCGGTCATTTGATTCGTTATGAAAACTGCTACATTGTATTCTTCTGATATCTGGGTACAAACATATAGATAAACATGCTAAATGTTGCGTTTACATGTGTAGAAATAATAGACAACTGTACAAGTTACTAGATTCTATTATTAATTATTATTTGAAATAAAATTATTATGAAAGTTGGAAAATCTATCGCAACACGTACAATTCGCTATCGATGTGCACGTTTTTAATTAATCTTAAAATTACATTTCTGGTTTCTAAAAAAACACATTTTTTAAATTAATGTAACATGGTTTCTCCATTTCGAAAACTGCAATATTTATCGTTAAATCAATATATTGCAGATTTGCAGGAATTCCCCTTAGGTTAATTTTGCTAATGCATTCTCGTAACAGAATGTTAAAATAAACTGAACAAACAGCAAATATAGAATTCAGGGCGATAAGGTAATGTCAAGAACTTGTTTTAAACTAATTTCCATGTCCATCTTATCTTGCTTGTAAAAATTCTGGTTATAATTGTTATTTTACAAGTACAAAATGCAAGCACAGTTATAGACATATTATAACGCCAAAATTAGTTTTTTTTTTCGCACATAACTGGCGATTAAAATTAGTACATATTAATTATATTGAATAATATATAAATACGTAATTTCATAAAGTTGTCTACGAAACGAAATGTTGCAATAATTAATTTATCTTATCCAATCCATGCCCTAAATGGAAACGACAGCCGACAGTGACATAAGTACCATACTCCCGGATGTATTTTATCTATTCACCTTCTGATCTTCCAACTACATACCAAATATAACGTTTCAAATGTTTTTAATAAAAAATAATAATAATCGAATTGCATCTTTATTTTGAACAGTATTTGACTACGACCTGATTATAAAAAGAGGTAGTAACTATCGACATTTAACTCCGGTCACGTTTATCTATAGAATACTAGCTTTTACCCGCGACTCCGTCCGCGCGGAATAAAAAATAGAAAACGGGGTAAAAATTATCCCATGTCTGTTTCCTGGTTCTAAGCTACCTGCCCACCAATTTTCAGTCAAATCAGTTCGACCGATCTTGAGTTATAAATAGTGTAACTAACACGACTTTCTTTTATATACAGTGAAACTTGGTTAAGTGGGACCTGGATAAGTGAGAAACCTCCATAACTGGAACTCATGCTGAGGTCCCAACACTTTGGCACTGAATTACCTCTGTTAGTGGGACGAGGTAAACCTCTATATCTGGGATTTGTTCTTTCGATTTATCATCATAGTTACCTCTATAACTGAGACAGCGAGTAAATTTTATATGTATAAACCTCTGTAACTGAGATAACATTGTTTGTTTACTCATTCTTATTCTACCCACAAATTCCACACGTAATTCCAAGTACGTAAGTACAAATTTTGAGCTTCAATTACCTTCAGTTTTAGTTTCGCTTTTCTATCATACAGATGTTTATTTGAAAAATGTCAAAACGAAAGCTACAATCGTTATCATTACGTAAAAAACTGAAGTTAATATCCGTTTATGAAAGTGGGAAGACACGCGAAGAAGTTTGTGCCGAATTTAATGTGCCAAAATCTACTCTTTGTAGGATAATTCAGAGTAAACATAAAATTGAATCACAATGTTCTGAAGGACAAGGAAAACTAAAACGTGTACGTAAATGCAACCCTCTGTAAATGAGACAGATATTTATTTATACCTGTATATCTGAGACACTGGGTAAGTGGAATACCTCTATAAGTGTAACGACATTGCAGGTCCCTTGATGTCTCACTTAACCAGGTTTCACTGTAGGTATATAGATTAGTTCATTGTACGTTAAATACCTACGTTTATCGTTGTTGTAATTCAGCTCTTTTAACTTCTTTTTCATATATAATATATATACGAAACTCCACGCTGCAAAGACTTTAGTTTTAAAAAAAACGATGCCATGATACCTTTTGTAGTCTGGAGAGAACTTGTGCCAATTTCTGTTGCCTGTCAGCGAGCTCCCCGCGACCGGAGAAGTCGACCCGGAACAGCGCCATTATGGAATCGATGATTAGCAGCTTAAAGACACCGGCCTCTTCGTAGAACTTCGCCGCTACGTAGTCTAACAACTCTGCCTATACCATTCAAAATGTCTAAAGTTACTAGTGATAGTTCTAATAAAAAAAAATCAAACAGCGGGATTGTATTGCTGTCACTCCGAGGTCAAAATCCAAACGAATAAGCGGGGGGACTCTTCGAAATTGGTCGTTATTCTAGGTCTAGATTCTGTCAGTCAGTAGTTTGTTTTAAATCTTTTATTTAGTTTCATTTTATCGAATATACGCATAGTTCTCGTATATTACCTGATGTTCAGATGTGTATGCTCTGGCATAGAGCACGTTGTCTAAAACTGCGTTTTGATCCAAGTTAAATCTGTCAGCTATTGGTCGTAATCTATCGGGACGACTGTTAACCTTCTAGGAAAGTTTATTATTTTAATTTAGATTTAACGTAATGTTTTGGTTTTAATACTTTATAATTAAACCAACAAATCTACACTAATAACGGATAAACACTTATTTATTATTTTTACTTAGAAATATAAAAAAAAATTACAACGACATTGAAGATTTTAGAAACAATAAAACTAATTACAAACAAAAAGTAACACCATTGACCTCGATATTCTAGAGGTCTCTACGCTCCAACATTATATTTTAAACGCTTATTTATAACAAAAGCCTCACGTGTTTTGAATTTAATTTTAGAATAGGCTTCACAAACTTAACTACTCCAATATGACGTTATAAGTTTGACATGATAGACATTAGATATTGATAAAATTATAAATGTGTAAAATAAAAAAGGATACAAAGTGTGTTCTGTATCAAGAAACATGACCTTCCCTCCATGATAGCCTGATGAATTGGGTATTTGTGACGTAACACATAGAGTGTGCGAAAGTTGAGTTTTACCCGTACGGAACTCTCCAAACACTTCCGTTATAGCCATCGACTCTATCCCGCCACCAAGTAGTTTACTGCAATCATTTTTATCAATTCAAGTAAATAATAGGTTCAGGTTTTTCGAGTTCTTGAAAAACTTTAGGTCATCCATACTCAGTTATAATGGCTAATCTTTGTTTTTTTTAGGTATTTCATAAATATCTCAGTTCTAACTACTGCTATTATTGTTTATTATTAGGTATTCTACTTCAACCCTATGTTATTGAATGTGTAAATTTTGTATGTTTGTCTTCGTTACAATAAACCATAACGAAAACTTTAACCGGTGATTTGAGGCACCTCACCTTTATGGATTAAAAACAACGTAAACGCAATAAACTTACTCTAAGTCGATACTTCCTGTGCTAATTTTAAATACTTGTTTGCGACGATCACTAACTTCCAAAGCTGTCATAAAGCCAAGTGCGACAACTTTTTGACATGCTTCCTTTATTTTTTCTACTTTAGTGTCAGAAAATCCTTTAATATTACATAATTTCTTTTTTGTTGTCATTTGAACGCCTTTGATCGTGCAAATTCCCGCACCTTTTAATTTTTTTATGTCTGCAACATTAATCCCGTGTTTTTGTAATATATCTACATCTTGAAATAAATTTTCTTCTTCTTCGTTTTCGGAAATATGATCATCGAGTGCTTGATCAATCATTTTGTTTCTTTATAAGTTTAATTTTAGCATAAATACCAATGAACAAATTTTCGCGCGGTAATCGGTTCTTTTGTTCAATATTGCCATCATTGTTATTTTAATTTTCTCTGCTGGCAGCACGACAACTTAAAAAAATAAAAAAAAAATCACTGATTTAAAAAAGTAATCATTTAGATATGGTACTTAAAACTTAAAATAATCTTTTTCTATTAAATATTCATAATATTATTTTACATAAAATATGTGTTGCTGTGTTCATACCCTTGATCGGTTACTTTTTTATCTACATTAACCATTAACCCATAAACATAAACTCAATGAATCCGAGTTTTCTACTCTTTGTCGAAAACTGCTGCGATGAAAAAGGCTTGATGCGGCGCAAACTGGAGAATTTTTAATTATTTTTTAATAATTGCATCAAGAATTTTATCGTCTTATCCACCTAAGATAAGGTAAGGGCGTAAGGTAACCCTACTGAAGTTAAGAACAGTGATTATTTATTATGTTCATATATATTTCCTCCTATATCACAGCCATGTTGAAGTAGTGTTGATTTTAATAAGTTTTCGTCAGTTTATCGTTATTAGAAAGTTAAAGTTCACAAGTATATGTGACAGACCCAAGTTTCGTTTGTGTTGTGATTACAAAGTTAAAAGTCTTTACGAAATGAAAAGTGTTTTAAAGTGCCACCGATTCTGGCGTCGAGGCGTCATCTTCAAGGTAAGGCTGGACGTGTCTTCAATATACATCAGAACGTTGTACTTCTTACTAAACAAGTGACATCGATTCAAGTTTAACTTGAGTATTATTCTACTAAAGCTAAAGTAAAATAAGTCAAAATTAAAGTCGATATTTTTCATGACAAGACGAAAAACTAAGTGCCTCACTTATAGCGTAGACTATAATTATGTTGATTTTTTCTAATAACTATTTACTTTGCGTTTCCTATACTTTTTATTATTTTAATTAATTATAATTTTTCTAAGTACTAAGTATACAAAGCTTTTATGTACAAATTGGGACTGAACAAATTAAACAATGTTTTACGATTTTATATTTTGATGTTAAATATATTTGCTGCATTGTTCTAGGGAAGCTCAGACAGATACAATCACTTTATGAATTAAGACATTTTTACAACATTCCTTATTATCCTTGTTGAACCTTTAAATAAGTGAAAGCATATTTTTTGAAATCCCTAAAAACATAGTTTCTGCTTATTCAAGACAGTTATGATCCAAAGACATCTAAGTCATTTTCAATAATTTCTGTAAGGGTTACAAATTGATTTTGCTTATAGTGAAATTACCATTGTTGAAATCTGTCTGATCCACCCTATAACAAGTTTGTGAAGTTGTCTCATAATGTGTGAACTCTTGTGGCAGGTTGACTACTAATTTTTGTAAGGATTGCTTGAGTGGGTTGGGTGGATTTCTTGTTGTATGTACTTAATAAACTTAATAAATAATTTGCATCTACTCTCAGGGATGGACTCTGAAGATTCACATGATGCTACTGGAGATGCACACTCTTCTTCAAGCAGTAGCAGTTCCAGTTCCAGAAGTCGAAGGAGTTCTTCATCAGATCGAAGTGATGTTTCAAAGAAACATCCTAAATCTCCATCACAATACTCTGGTCCCCGAAGGTCTAATGAACCGAGATCTCCCTCGCATGAAAGCCAGTCATATCAAAGATCACCATACTTTAATAAACAACCGAGTTCCCCAGATAACTTAAGTGGGGCACATTCTGATATTAATTCCCCTGAGAATTCAATGCCTGCATCCCCACAAGGTCCTAAATCACCTGATGCTCCTAAGTCTCCTAGTGATATAGGATCAAATATTGGTTCACCAGAGCAACCAGAACAGTATTCTTCAGCTCCACCATCTGGTGGAGAAGGTCCAAAGACACCAAGATCTCCAAGTAGCTCTGCAAGATCAGCTCCTGGCTCACAAGGATCAAGGTCACGTCCTGCCTCTCCTGATTCCGCATCACCAAGGAAGAGTCCAGAAAGAGGTTCTCCTACCTCATCTCCTTCGCCAGATAGAAACTCTCCTCATTCATCCCCTGTGAGATCATCATCAATAAAAAAAACTGATTGGAGTCCTAAGGAAAAATGGAGGAGACATACTAAAGCAGAACAAAAAATGGTTTCCATTCCCCGCCGTCGCAGTAGATCGGAATCCAGCCAATCCAGCAGAAGTTCTTCATATAATAAAAGGACTAATGTTAAAGACCCAGCAACTGAAGAAATCTCTGAAGGTATCTATCTTATTGCTTCACATTGTAAACATTTCAAATTATAAATATAGTTTAATCTTTGTCCAGTTAAAAGGTGATGTTACGATTTTTATTGCATTAATGAAAAATATGATTTTTTTTAATCTAACATGTATTAGCAGTAATTGTTAAGTTAATATGAAATATGAAATATACTTATACTACAGGAGAAATGGAATCAGATCAAGAGGACCAAACTTCGCGCAGTAAGTCTGCGGCAAGTGAAAAAGTTGATGGAAAAGATAATAACATTAGTCATGAAGATCTATCAGATGTATCAGATTTGGATTCTGTTGGACCAGATGATGCAGATAAAGAAACAAAGGTATATTTAGAACTGTAATAATAATCTCATTGCATATAGTGATCATTTTTATGATTTAAATTCTTAATGTGACTTGATATTATGTAAAAATAATTATACTGACAGAATTAACTGCATTAATACCCAATCAGGTATGTTTGTCGTACTATAGGCTACATTTGACAACATAATTATTTGAAAAATGTAGTTTTTTTTTTACCAGTTTATAACAAAAATTATTCTTATAGTTGAAATCATCACCTGCATCACCTGAGAGAAAACTTGATATCAATACTAATGGCAAAATTGGAACAAGTTCACAATCATCACCAAATTCTGATAATGGAAAGAATGATACGCCCAAATTAGATAAAGTAAGTTTTTAATTTCATTTATTCCTTGATGTATTTTTGAGAAACCATTTATTAGATGAGAGTAAAACACCTTTATCTTTGTAGGTACCGCAAGAAAAAACAAGTAACACTGAAGATGGTGAAGAACAGTTGGATTTTGAGGCAGAGGAGGGTGAATGTATAGAATCAAAACCAAAAGATCAATCTAATGGTGATGTGGATCAAGCTAATGAAAAAGGTTGGTTTCAAATTTATTTTACTTGCTCAAGTTTGTTGAAAAAAATAAATAGATATTTGAAAGAGTATAGAACTGTAAAATTATAAATACAATAGTTCCTATAATTCGAATTAAATGTTTTTATATTTAAGGTGTGGAGGAGGCGAAGGCGGGCCGGCGGTCGCGAGGCTCCTCGCTGGAGGAGGGCGAGGTCTCTGACGAGGCGGAGCGCCGCCCCGAGGAGAATGAGCCCCGCCCCGTCTGCAGGTTCTTCTCGCGCGGCGCCTGCACCTGGGGTGTCAGTTGCAGGTAATCTTGACATTTGCTTCCGAGCCTTGTTGAATATTTACATTCCTCATCTCGAGATTATATTTAATAATGAAGCCTAATATCATAGTAGCTATTTACACACAATTGACTTATAAAAAAGACATGAGAGATTGATATTTTCAATTAAAGAAATGTTACATAAAAAATTTAATATACTTTTGTGTTCAGATTCCTGCATCCAGGGGTGACAGACAAAGGCAACTACAACATGTTTGATGTGGTCCGTGGAGTCCCCACGGGGGCTCCATACGCAGCGCCCCCCAGAGATGTCGCACCACCAGAGTCAGCTTGGGAAAGGGGATTACGAACTGCTAAAGAGGTTTTTGTTGCTTTTTATATCCCTCTTCACTAAATCACTGACGACTTTTAATTTCTGGATACACATTCTTAGGTTGACGTTTTAAACAGGTATTGAAATATTTGGTCAGTATAAATAATTAAAAAATATCAACTCATAACATTTATAATTAGATGCTGAGGATAGCGAACAAACGCAAGGAACAAGACATGGACTTTGAAGAGAAGAAGCTGCACCTGTCTGTGGGCGGCGTGGTGCACGACCCCGACGCAGAGCTCGCGTACGCCGCCGCCGCTGTGGGCGCCTCCCCGCCACACCAGCACGATGTGCCCGTGCACAGGGACCCTGAAATGTACAGGTCACTTTTACCTTACCCCTTAACCCGAAAGCTTTGCTTAATATTTAACAATAAAATGCGAAATCGTACATATAACTATGGGATCACTATTCACAGTATATATTAAGTTTATATATAATAAAAAAATTAGGCTTATAGTGGCATTACCCCTTATTTATTTATGTCTATTTTACAGGTGAATATAAAGAAAAGATTAGATTGTCTGCTTAATGATTAAAGTATTTAACCTTATAACACTTTTACCAGTCGATTATCTTATAATTTGTCTAAGTAGTTACTTGTTAATTATAAAAAAATGTGTTGTTGTTAGCCGTGCGTACGGGCCGGTGTACCGCGGCCGCTACCCCCCGCGCCCTGCGGCGGACGAGCGCGAGCGGTACTACGCACGCGAGCGCATCTATGACACCGAACGTATGTACGAACGCCCGCCTCACTACGACGAGCGAGCCGCCACCACTGAAGAACTGCCCTTCCACAAGGTCAGGGTCTTTACAAACACATATCTAGAATTGTGCTCTGCGTAGCGACTCATACGATGATCTGATCCGCCAACATATATAACAATATCTATAATTGCAGAGACGTGTGCGTTCGTCGAGAGAAGTAATAGTACAGCGGGCGGAGGTGGAGCGGCGAGAGGGTCGAGAGGGTCGGGAGGGTCGCGAGGGGCGCGTGCGGGAGATGCGCGAGGGCCGAGAGGGGAGAGAGGGTAGGGAGGGGCGGGAGGGACGCGGCGACGACTGGGCGGACCCGTGGATGCGCGCCGAGCCCGCCGCGCGCCGCCGCCGTCCTCCTTCCTCGGAAGACTCCTACAGCACGTCTAGGTAATGTTATATATAGACATTATTTATCTTGTACTAAATCAATTGATAATGATTTAAAACATGACATTGTAGCTACAAATAATTCTTTGCCAGTTAGAAAGCATTAGCTTTTGTTATGAAATATAGATATTTCATAAGAACATGTCTTATGCCAGTACTTGATTTCACTAATTGCTGTAATATTTATAGCTGCATTCTTCACGTCGTCTTCTCTTTTTCTTATAGGTATTTTTGATGCTCGCGTATTTGCTTTTTATATTTCACGTCATTTTGTGAAATGTATTTGAGAATTTATTTTCATTTATTCATGATTCAGCTATTTTTTATTTTCTTTTATATAAAGTTCTTTTGAAATATCTATGCAATGTTTAGTTTACGTTTCTGTTTGAAGTTAATTAAAACGAATTGAGCTTCCTAAATAAATTTTAGAAAGTATGTTTCACTATAGATAACATACACAATAGAAAATGTTAAAAAAATATAACATATTAATAAATGATTACATTTTGTTCTAAAAATGATTTCAGAAGATTGTTCTAAATTTATGTAAAAGCATAGTATAATTCTACAAATTATATACAGTTTCAGTTGCATACTTTTATTTTTAACGATTTTTTTTTAATATTCGCAATAGGCATTTTTCAATTCAATTTTTTTTTATATTGTTTAAAATGATACTAATTGGAGCAATCGCTCCATTACGCTTTGCCCCCCTTCCTCCGGCCGTTGGGTTCGCTTTCATTCTGATGTCGTTGTGTTTTCGGTGTTCAATTTTCGAGGGATATCATCGCTGCTCTTCATATCTATTGCATGTTACTTCACTATTTATATTAAATCATTTGGGTTTCGCTAATGTGCGAGTGTGCGTGGTGACGTACACGTGCGTGTGTGTGTACGTACACGCGGGGAGTTGCGTGTGTGCGTTGTGGTGCGTGTGTGCGCGCCCCCCCTCCCCCCGGCGTCCCTTTCAGTCCACAGCTGTTCAATTTCCAGCTCGCGTAGTTCGGGCTCGGCGGGCGCTCGCCGCAAGAGGAGGGCGTCATCACCCTCTCGACAAAGGTAACTCTACAATTGGTATGATTGATATTCTATTCTCTTACCAAGTTATCTTTAACACTAACCAACTACTAATGATTAAGTTGCGATTAATATATTGTACATAGTAATAATAAAGTGGTTTTGAAAAAAAATGGTGAATATATAATTCTGCAAATATATGAAATTCCTGATAGGCAAGGCTCTAGGTCTAGTATAGGCAATAATACAACATTATATAAAATGCCCCGAGTTGGATTAGTTGAAGCTGTAAGGTCAGGGGACAGTTTCATCATGAATCGCAAACCTATGGAAAAAGAGAAGATGAAGATATATGTATATTATAGAACTGGTGTAATCTTACTAATATTATAACACATATATGTTTCCTAAGCTACTACAAATTTTTATTTTGACGTACTGCTTTTTTATTTTATATAAAGAATTGATTGATTGTATTATGGTTTGTTATCTTGTAACTTAGACGAAATTTTTTTATATTGGTTTGTTAATGTTTTTAAAGAATTTGTTAAATAATGAAATGAAGGAATCGAATACTGTAAAAATTCTGATTAATTTTATTAATTATGTACTAATTATGCTTTGTATGATAGCCCTGTGTTATAACTTACTAACAATAACTTTACGTAATCTAATCTTAAATCAGATCTCATTCTATTCTTATGTAAAAAAAAACATATAAATAACAATAAAAATGGATTATAAATCTTGAATAACTTGTTAAATAAGTGACCTGATGTTTTCTTCAATAATCGTAAACTCTGTACATATTGTGTAAAAAAAACTGTTGATTTCCGCCATGAAAACACTTTCACTACAACATATATTTGATTTTTTTAATGAATGATATAAACGATAAATATTTTTACGAGTGTTTTGGTGGTGGAAAATTAGTGTAAGAGAAGTGGTGGTAATGATTGTGTTGGTGCGCAGGCTGTCGCCGTCGGTGATAGTGCGCGAGCGGCGGCTGGCGAGTGCGCGCGCCACCGCCATGAACCCGCCGGCGCCGCGACGTCGCGCGCCCTCGCCCGCCGCCGCACGACAGCTCGCCGTCAACCCGCCGCCCCCCGCCTCGCACAGGCACAAGGTACACCGCATACATTACACACTTCTAGGTGTCTTCTTTTAAACAAGTCATTTTTTTTACATATTCACCCTCTTCTCTCTCTCATCATCACCCTCTGATGATATTTGGTGAGGTTTTAGTTCCCTCCCTTATACATAAAATCACTTGGATTTTTTTTATTCTAAGGTCATATAGAAATTTCCAGAATAATATTATTAATTACATTTTATTCATCAGTCAAAAAATTAATACACATAATCTCATTTTAGTCCCCTCCCCCTTTTGGAGCCTCACTGATGAATGGACGACGTCTTATACATATAGACTGTCCAATACATATAAAAGAGTCAAATTATTCTAAGCTAAGGCACTTGCATGTGATCAATAGGATTCGTGTAAATAAATAAGATATATATAAATTTGATATTGACAGGAGGAGACCGATCCGTATGGTCGAAGCAAAGCGTCGAGTCGCGGCAGGAACAGAAAGAAATATTCAAGATCGTCGTCTTCGGGATCAGGTAAAACTGCACAATATTCAATTAAGGAAATTCACAAGGAATTATAGATTTTGCTCATATTTTACACGTGATTTATGTCTCATATGACGTAAGAGAATAGTGATACACATTGCCACAGTAAGGAGCATTTTATTCGATTATGAATTATCTTTTAAATGTTTTTCACTATTTTTGTGACTGTAACGTAATTAACTTTTGTTAGAATCGTCGTCGTCGTCGAGCGAGTCTGAGAGCGAGTCGCGGTCGTCGTCGACGTCGGGCAGTTCTGGCGCGCGCCGAGCTCGACATGCCCGACTTCTCAACGCCGCAGCACGGCCCAGGTAACTTCACACTTCAGTATCCTTCATTGTTAAATTAAATAAATATAATGGATATTAAAAAAAGATTACATCTTTTAAGGATGACATTACTTACGATAGTATAATTGTTTTTTTTTTTTCCAGAATGAATGCAAAATCAAGTGCAGGTCTAGCGGCGGCAGTTTCCACAGCGGTCAGTAAAAAAGAAGTACCGAGTGAGAAAGGTAAAGAACTTAATTATTCCATTATAATTGACAACATAACAGAAAAACAAGATAAATTAATATTAATCTATACATATTAATAAAAATGGAGTGTGTGTATGTTATATCGAAACAAAAATCATGTTTCGTACAAATAATGTATTTGATAACGAAAAACCAATTTTTAAATTTTTTGTCTGTATGTTTGTCAGCAAGGCACGAGTTTGTTGCAAAATCGGTACGACTGAACCGATTTTGACGGGAAGGTAGCTGATGTACTCGGGAATATTTTAAGCTTTTTTTTTTTAATTATGCGCTGCTGACGAAGTCGCTAGCGACCGTTAATACATAATATAAGTACTCGGTTTGTAATCGAGCAAGTTAGTTCCCGATGTGTCAATAATTCCAGGTATTATATTTTTTTTAGATATGAGTAGGAAACGTTCAGCGGTGTCGCCCTCCAACGACGGTGCCCCCGCCAAGAAGTCTGTGTCGCGGCGTGAGGAGCTGCTCAAGCAGCTGAAGGCGGTCGAGGACGCCATCGCCCGCAAGCGCTCCAAGATATAGGGACGTGTTAGATATATAACCAGCGCCTACAGAACATGGCGCAGGTTGCCCCACTGATATCTGCTGACTAAGCAAAGTAAAACATCACTTGTTGAGACAATTGTATTTTGATAATTGCTTTAAAAATGTCACCGTCGCTGTCAGCAACCTTTGCTTTGCCATCAGTGAACACAGCGCGACACTATTGACTGCACGAAAAATGTCTGCCAATGAGTTGTCACCTTTATAAAGTTTTGAAATATAACGTCATTTTGTGAACGGATTAGTTTGATATGTAATATGTCTAATTTTTATAATTTGCCTAGACCAAACACTTGGCATTCAAGATTGGCATGTGACATAGCTAATGTAAGATGCTTCATGTAGATGCGCTGTATAGTTGTTATTGCGTTAACCTCAGAGCAACGTACATATATTTACGTATAACGCGTGTGTTAAATTAAGCTATTTTTGTATTAATAACTTGACTTGTAAATTCCATATGTAAAGTAGGGTTACATTGAACTTGTACCTCACTGTTAGGATGACAAAGTTCGTTCAAAATACATTTGGAAGGCAGGGAAACATTGATAAGAATTAATCAAAAATTTTATCAATGCATTGTACTATTTAATATGGAGTGTTCTGAAAAAAAAAATTACTACTCAAAATATTTGTTAAATGTTGCCTACGATGTTTATACATCAAAGCTGTGTAGTAGTAAATAAAAAAAGTTAGCCAATAAGCTGTATTAAATTATGAACTTAACTTCAGACTAATATATTTGCAATGTTTAAAACAGATTTGCTGAGCTTTTTTAAAAAAAATTAATTTTAATCAATAGTTACATACATTTCTGAATATTCCACATTGCATATAACTTATTTTTTCATTATTAGTATTTTGACGATTAAATCTTTTTAGTGTCTATTTTATATTAATCTGTACTTGTTAAGGCTAGATTGTGACAGGTCTTTTGTCATAAATAAAAAAAAAACAATGTAAAACCTAAAAACATAAGTTTAGTAGAAGAGTTACTTAGAATGTTAAAAAATAAATGACTAAATAATTTTTCAAAAATTTGTATTTTTATATTTGTAATTGGTTAAGAATAAATCAACAGTTATATAAATGATATATTTAAAAGATTTTGCGTCATGCAAAATCTTAAACATTGTGAACATTCACTCAGTTTTGATCACAACAATTTTTGCTATACGGTATTTACGCGATGAAGTATTTCGTATAAGTACTTTATTTAATCCAGCCTTTATAAGGTTAATTAAACCGTTTAAAGCAATGTAACCGACGCCAACACTTTTTGCTTCAGTAAAACTGAAATCTCCTTTGCACACATAACCCAGCACTGGCCTTAAACAAGTGTTCCGAACTGTCGTTATATTTGATGGCAGCCAAAGTTCTCTCATACTTTTAACATATTCTGAAGGTTCACGATTGCTCACTATCTTTACATTTTTAACCTGAAATTAATTTGTTATGAGTGAATTAAAGAATTAAACTATTGAAATATTTACAAAAAAAAAAAACAGATTTCAAAGAGGTGTTACCTGACATCCAGATTTTTTAATTTTTCGCCTTTTTCTTTTCATTTGCTTTAATAACTGCAAGTGTTGTTTTCTCTTTTGTTTCCTCAATTTTTCATTTTTATCTTCATGCAGTGGTTCGTAAAGAGTTTTGATTATTTGGAGATCATTACTTTGTGGTAGACATATCATTGCATGCTGTTTTAAATTACCCTTGTTTTCCATATGCAGGCACACGGGAACCAAACATGCATCAGCATTATCAATATTAGGAACCACCTTTTTAGTCAAACAATCCTAAAAATAAGATTATTTTAATAGTCTGGATATATTTAAAAAACAAAATCTCATCTCCTTAGAAATTTGTGATTTTCGTAGAATCTTAATTTTTTTAAACTGTATTTAATTTGATGTCCTTACCTGCAACAACTCTAAAAGTTTTCGATCTCTCATCACATACAAATCATTCACATTTTTCCCACTCCAATCACTCAGTAATATTCTCCATGGACAGATAAAAGGGCTGTTTACACCCAACTTTTGATAATTGACTCTCTTGCTTGGTGGTCGACGAAAATATCTTTCTATGAGTTGTTGTTCTATTCTTTTCTCTTCAAAAATTCCTGCTTCAGAATCAGGTGGAAGAAAGTTTTCCCCCATTTCGAAGGCTATACTTTCTGTCTCACGGAGGCCACCGGCTCGACCACCAAACATTACCAACGTCTGCCAGAATGGAATTCCATAGCCAGCAGGTACTATAATATCCCATCCACTTCCATAACCTGTAAATTGTTACATATATTACAGCCTACAATACTAAAACCAGATTTTAAATATATTTTTAATTGTCATTTTTATCTCAAGAAAGGACTATAAACTTTAATTAGATATGGTTTTATTTTTACAGTACCCAGTTTTTTAGAGTTTGCATTCTGTGATCCAGGTCTTTGCATTAACACTACAGGAACATATTGCAATGCTGGATCATCCTCATTGATTTCTCCGGGCACTAATTGTGTTTTTGTTACATGTTTTATAAACTGGGCATTGGTCATTAGTTTCTTCTTTATATTTTCATGAAGTCGAGTATCCCATATGGGTGAGTGTGACAGGTAAGATGGGATGTTAATTAATGAAGCAACATTTACATCTTCAGGGCTGTTGTTTTGCGCCTTAGTACGATATGATGGTCTGCTTAAACGAGGGTCTTTAATAATCAGCCCTATTACCACATTAGGTGGTAATAATGCAGGTGAATTTGATAACTTTGCATTTTCCCAGTAATCATTTTTTTCTTCCAAATGTAAACTTGATGTATTCCTTATTTGAGTCAACCAGCTATCATTTACTTGATTTAAGGCTTTTATACATTTTATGGCAGAATTTAAAATGGCCTGACTTTTGGGACCAGTTAAGCGAAACATATTAAAGGCTTTGGTCAATATATTAATTTTTATATCAGAATATTTATTTGTTAATTTTCTCTTTTTTTCAATGTGCTCAAGAGGTAAATTTTCTGAATTAGGATTTATAAAGTTTGATAAAAGTAACTCTATTTGTTTGATTTGAGATGGATGGACTAACAGCCATAATTCCTTATTACTATCCTCTTTTGTTATCCAAAGAAACTGAATTCTACCAACATAGCCAAAAGGATAAGCATTTGGATTGTATATATCAATATTTCCTCTTCTATTTCCTCCAGTATAGGCTTTGGCAGTCACACTTAGTCCACATGATTTATTTGTAATGCGGTCAAATATCTCACCTATAAGTTCAATAGGTCCAGTAATCTGAATATGTGTATAATAGGAAACATCTTGTAATAAACAGTGTGCAGAACTTGCTCTGTAACAAGCACGAAATGCCTTGTCGCAGGGACGGTCTGCAAGGCGGTAACCCCAACGTTCAATCATATGAAACCTTTTTGCATGCCAAATGTGTGTTTCTAGCCAAATATTTCGCTTTTGTCTTCTGTTATACTCATTCAATAAATTCGCGGGACGCCGTCTATATTTCCTAGATGGTCTCTTTTGTTTAGGTGGCAGTCCACTCTTTTTTAACTGCTCTAAATGGCCTTCCCTCAACCTTCTCGGCAGTCGTTTACAATTGTGGCTCATAACCCTACGTCTCATATGAACAGGGAGAGTTTGGAAAATTAACTTAGTTTTACTCGGGCGCAGAATACTTTCAGACATTGCTGCAATTTCAATACTTCGTGAAGCGGTAAATTTAAAGCTATTTACGGTAAATGGTAGGTGTTCTTCACCACCTAAAGTGGCATCAAATTGCGGATTATCCATTTTGTATCTTTGAAAGGTATAACGTTCTTATTGTATAACAAATCCGATATTAATTAAATATCTCGAGTTCTGTACCTAACACAAACATTACACACACCACATTGAAATGATAGTGACATTGACGTGACAGTTGAATGTCTCTTAAATCAAAGAGTATACATATGAATAGTTTCGCATTTATATCAAATGTCCACAGATTATACTAGATCTCACAGCATTTCATATCAAATCCCTTTAGTGCATCAAACTTATATAGCCCAGCACCGCTGTCGCGGTTACTTCTGTCAGAAAATATATTAATCCATAACAAGTATAGAAAACGATATAAAAGAAAAACCATGACAAGACAGCTATAGACCGATAAAGTTATCTGACACGGTGGGAATAAACTATGATATAGAACAGCTCATTAACGACCTCCGTCAATGATAAATCAGTGACTTAACAGCACCTCAAGAGCCTTGTCGTGCTGTCTTGTTATAAATTTTATATCATTTTCTGTGTCTCAATAGATTTTTCAAATTTTCTCACATATTTAACCGTGGTAGAAACGCTTCTTTTATCAAGTCAGATAAGCTTGTCGCACATTTTTCGACATTCGAGACACTCTTTTAACTTTGACAGAGGGCGCTAGTGTGCTACCACCGGACAACGAGAAATAACGTTCTATCGTAAAACACTGACGTATTTGTCCGGTGTCCGACACCGACTAATTAACCTATATATTAGTTTATGATAATGTCTCACAAAAGTTTAAATAATTTAATAGAAGATCTATTTTTATTGGTCAAGGTAAAAGTTTACTTAATTTAAGATGTGATAAAACAGAGTTCTTTTTTTTTTAGTTTTCATAATGATAGTGGTAGAGAGTGATATGCTTATTTTGACAACTGAAATATTTTATTGGAATGTTAAAAAGACATTACAATAATACCATATCGCAACGTATAATGACCGTAAAAATGGGCTTAACTTCATCGTATCGTCTTAATTTGTATTAAAATTTGTGCAGCGCCCCCTATTGGACGTAAAGTACACAAAAAATCTCGTACTAATTTTGACATAATTGACGATGACGATACGAAGGCGATCGTCATAAAAATTAGTGCTAGGTCACAGTGAAGTTTTACGTGATTGTCTGGGAATTACTGAAGGAACAGGAAAAATGGCCCCAAATAAAACTATTTTTTATTTTTAATCATATTTATTTTGGTTATTATTTAATTGATACTTTTTTATCCCATAAGGTAGCTGAAATAAAGTAATGGCGCAGCACAAGTTTCCACGTTGTATCTCGTCAACTATTCCGTAATTTATTGAGTCGTTGTAGAATTCCCATTCAAAATAATAAGACTGCTAGGCCGGTGGTTAATATGAAAATTAATGACTTCGCTTTCAACTCATAACTTTATCATTAAGCAGAAAATAATAGATAAGTCCAAAGTAAATGGTATGTAGTTTTTAGCACTCATCATCCATAATGAAAACTATCTACCTAGTGAAAACATATTCTAATAGTAAAATTGGAGTGTCTGTATGCAAAATCGAAAAAAAAAATATTTCGTTAATATTTCACTTCTGTTAACGAAGAATGATTTTTCAAATAATTGTCTGTCTGTCCGCAAGGCCACCTTTGTTCCGGGTAATCTCCGGAACGGCTGGAGCGATTTTGACGGAACTTGGTCGGGATGATGCACGCGGGCATATTAAGTAAAAATATTCCTTTAATTCAGCGCTGAGGAAGTCGCGGGCGACAGCTTGTATAACATAAAACTGTGAACATTTAATATTCTAACAGCTTTCAATTTATTATGTACAATATTTCGCTCATAGCTTTCTGTCGGTTATTATACTCGATCTAGAATCGAGAAATAAATAAAGAGGATATTTAGTTATTTATAAAATGTAGGAGGTACTTAACGCTAGCACATTATGAAATATTAGAAATTATTTCAAACGCCTGAGTGTTTTTCCATCGTCTGTGATATTTGTGCTGGCGCCTAACTGGAAAGTATTTGTTTACTATGCATTTGCATACGCTTACAAAGAAACAAATATAATATTTCCACAGTTCTAGTTAATTAAAAGTATAACAATAAACAAAACAAAGCCAATTTTATGCGCTTTCATGCAAAATTTTATAAAAGTATCCATTTGCGAATTATTAAACAATAAATGGATATTTCTATGAGTAAGAGTCACAAACGATAACAGAAATGTTATTTATAATTTTAATTGGTTGCTTGTTGTTGTTGTTTTCATGTCGAAGAGTGCGTTAGTATCTTCATCTGTTGAGACAGGAACAAAAAAATAGCTTTCACAATGATCTCAGAATTTGAACAATCTGTCAAATCATTATGAAAACCAGTTTCGTTATTCCATCTTTCTTCTCTCTTCGTGAGTTTCTTCTTTTTCACATTTCATGGCTCTATAAGTAACTTATTACTAATAAATTAAAATTCAAACAATGCTAGCTGAGACAGCGATAAACATTGCTTATAACTAGTGTAAGAGTCTAAACAAGTATGTGGGCACAATAGGATATAGGAATATGAATGGATTTGTCATCGCTCGATTGGTTGAAGTATGCGGCGGGAATGGGACGTGACGTGACACTGGCGGGATGCTCCATTAGAAGCCGCCCCTCGCGCCCCGCATGCATGACATCATGCTGACTCAGGCCGCGTGTCGCTGCCTCGCAGCGCTCCTGTAATGTAACATACCACTCGTTAATATTGTCCTTACTGTGCGGATTATGTAAATTTTCAATGGAAGAAGGCAATCTAGTCAAAGGACCATATCTTATTAGGTGACAAACAATAGTCAGAAGAATTACAAATGCGTTGCCACGTACCAGTGCTATATTACCAGACAAAAAATCTTATTGATGAGGAAACGGTCAGTTCGCAGGCAGGAAGCGACAACATGCAGCTAGACTCGAGATTTGCTTACGTTGTTTATTCGAAAACTCTATGTACGTCTTATGAGATGACAATTTACTGCCAGGAGAAATAATCTATAATGTTATGTGAGTAGTACCAAAATAATGGCTTAACACAATCGTTTACTTAAATAGGAATAAGGAAGGCGGCGGCGGCGGCGGCAGGGCTGAGGCCGGAGAGTGGCGAGCGCATTACGGGCTCACCCACACCGTAAGTGAGCACTAATTAGGCGAGGCGGAGTGCTGGTGCCCACAAATGGTGCGAATGAGCGCCTCCGGCCATGTTGGGGCGGTGCGCGGGAGTCGGCGCCGCCACAATTATACCACACGCTTGTTGACGCCGATCGCCTTTGGCTTTATGAACAAGTAGAACGATTGCCGAATGAGTTGAATGTTAGGTGATTTAAGGTAAAGTATTATTTGACCAAAGACCAATTATTTTTGTCAAGCTCAGAGCTGGGTTAAGCGACGTTGAGAACGGTGGTGTTTAGGAGTGACGTCGGGTCTGGCGACGGCGGCAGGTGGCGCTGCGCGGCGTGACGGCCGCGCGGTGGCCGCCGATGTGGGCCACACGTGTCACCCACAAACAGTTCTAATTGCTGACGACTATGGGAAATAACGCAAAATGTGCTACTTTTTTATCGCGAAGCATGTTTACATTTGTGTTAATGACAAATGTGTCGTCTCTGTGTCGGCAGCATGTACTTGTGCGTGCTACCTACATCATAATTTTAGGACAATCGAATTTACGGATTTGACATAATGGGATGTACATATTGCATTGCATAATTAAAGCATTTCGTGAGACATTCGATGTTATAACAACTGAATCATAGTGTGTATATCAAAAAAAGGTATGTTTATTACGGATGCAGAGTTACGTGATTTAACAGAGAAATATTGGATATTTAGAAATGAATTGATCACGTGAGGTTACGAAACCCGGTCCTGGCGGCCGGCGTCGCGACGTGACAAGTATGTAGGGCGGGTGACGCGCCAACTATTGATAGTGCGCGCCTCACCGCCTCACCGCCTCACCGCCTCACCGCCGCAGAGCCGCTCGAACGACTTAAACTAGACGATAGATACCACAGTGTACGCGCCATAAGTAGTCCAAGAACAGATTCTACAATTTCCATTATTTTCGTTATATTAATTTTTGAGTCAAAGAAAAAAGAGTTCACGGCTCATTGAAATGCAAATTATTGTTTTTATTTTTTTTGTTGTTAAAAACCTTGATTTTAAGATGTTGATTAAAAGAAACAAGTTAATTACCCTAGATGTTTATCTACATATGTTTACCTATACATAAATACATAAGTCTTATAAAACAAAGTCGCTTTTCGTGACTTCTGTAAGGCTTCTATATTCTGTTTAGCCATGAATCGGATTAAAATACGGTTTTCACCATCATGTAACTTTCTTATACCCGATGGTTCGTATAAATATTTTAACATAACTATAATTTAGTTAAAAGCGGTATTCTGAACCCCTTAAATTTTCTTCTTTTAGCTTACGTAGATTAAATTGTTGGAGTTATTTAAAAATGATGTATGAGAGATTTGTAAATGTTAAAACTGCTACAAAACGTCGGTGATAACATATACCTAAATATTTTTTATAATTTAATCACAATAACCTTTTTTTCTTTAGAATAACCAATTAAAAATAGCACGTTATTTGCGGCGCTATATTTGTGTTATAATAATAATCTTTATTCAAATAAATGTTTTAATTTTTAGAAGAACTTAATATAGGTACTTATTATTTTATAATTATTAATATTGCGGTTTACAGTATAATATGATTCTGACAAATAATTTAGAAGATATCACGATCACAAACAATAAGCGTCATTGAAAAATCAGCTCGTGGGCCGAATGCGGCCATATTTACAATGTTTTTACTGTTAAACGTCACCGGGAAGGATATTACTGAAATTACAAAAAAAAAAGTGTTCAGACGGTTAAGTCGGGGCGGGTCGCTAGTTTGTTAACAAATAATAACATTCGTGGTGCCTACGAGGACATCGTTATATAAAAACGTAAATCCGTAGTATAAGCGCGTATTAAGAGGAGATGCGGTCGCTAGATGTGTCACTATCAGTGGGGCTCGGTCGCGGGGCCGAAAGGCCGCGGGGCAGCGGGGCCGCGGGGCCGAGGGGCCGCGGGGCCGTTAGCGCGGCGGGCACACGGCGGGGGCGGGGAGCCGGCCGCACATTCCGCGCCTCTAACGGTGAGTTATTTCGCCGAGCGCACGCTGCCGGCGTGAATGGCCGGGATGCAGCAGGCTGCAGTGCGCCCCCGCCGCGCCGCGCCTCACCCCGCCGCACACAAACACACACACGCCGGCCTCCTGCATTCCGCCGCCTGACGCTTGCGCAACCTCCGACGCCGCATTCCATTCATAGCGGCGCGCGACTCGCGCTCCCGCACGCCTGCCGCACGATTCCCGCACGACGCCCCTACGTCGCATGCGAGTCTCATGCACGCTCATTTCTTTCCGTCGGAGCTAACACCACGCCACGAAGAACGATTTTCAAATTTTAGAGCGTTACGCCACATTTGTTCGTAAAGTTCACGCCGGTCGGACGGTGTGAATTCCGTCGGACATTGACCCGATCCGCTGCAGCTTTCTCCGACCGCCTGTTTGCTATTGGAACGAATCTATTAATTGGAGAAACTTAGTTCACACATGAGCGTGGAAAGTAGACCGAGCGGCCGCAGCTTCGGTGTCGCAGCCGGGCTGCCCTCTCCACCCGCCGCTGCTCCATCTAAATCATCCCGCATCTCACAAATTACGTTACTTAAATCGGGCGTTAAACAGCAACCGTTAAGATTCAATATTATCTAAGACGTCCGACATCAATATTAAGGGACATCCGATAAGATACAAATAGGCGATGCATTCCCGAAGCTATCTCGGCCAGCACGGGTGATCGCTGCTGGACGATGGCAGTGTGGGCGGCGCGGCGCGGTGCCTGTTGCGCGTGAGCGCCGTGACGCGTGCACCGAAGATTCGCTGGTCTGCCCGCGAGCGCGGCACGCGATCAAATGCTGGAGGCTACATTCCTCCCCTCTGTTGTGGGTGAAATGTCACCGAGCGGCATTCCGAAATATTTGAAACGACCTTTATGGCGCGAAAGAAAGTGTCCGGGGCGCGAGGCGAGAGGGGCGAGGCGCGACGCGGCGAGGGAGCGAGGGACGGCGGGGGCAGCGCGACCGTGGGACAGCGGCGCGCGCGCCAGTCGCACGGCGCCCCGGCCCCCCGCGCGCCGCCTCCCGCATTCCAGCGCGCCTCCCTCCGAATTTATTCAGCCGCGAGCCGAGTGCACCGCGCCGCCACCGTTCCATCACCCTGCCGGCCGCTCCGTCACCGCCGTCGCCTGCCCCACCACTCACATCTCCCATCTCCGAGTGAACTTTTGCTAATTGCTAAGCAAAAGCTAAGTATACTGTGCATATGTTATTTTAAATGGATTAATTATAATATAGAAATATAAAATCTTTTAGTAAAATGTAAGGAATGAACATGATAAAAAGTTATCATTGCTTTGAGTGTTAGCAATATTAGTCCCAGAGTAAAAGTATTGTGATGTTATACTTCGTGAGTCGCTCAGTAGCGGAGGCGGGTAGAAGCGGCGGGTCGCAAATAGCCCGTGACGCGGCGGGCGCTGCACTTTCGCGCGGTCATGCGCCCGGCACCGCGGCCAGACGCTCGTAATCGGTCCTCTATTTAAAAACGTCGTCGGCGGCGCGGAATGCTAGCGACGATGCACGCGCGTCGACGACCGCTCGCGGCGCGGCGGAAGCGACACACTTCCAGCCCGGAAACTCGGACGCCTTAAGGGACCGCCGGCCGCCGCCGCCGGACTACTATTTATAATCACCGCAGCGCCGCCGCCGCCGCTACTCTGATGCAGCTCGCGGCCGCACTTCGATGCTTATTTTGACTGCGAGCCCCGCACGTCGCGCGGACGCCGCTCTCAGCCAGCAAGTACTTTACGAACAATTCCACAGTCGAATAATGAAGTCAGTATGAGCGAAAATTGAAACTGGCAGATGAGCCCGCACGTGTCAATATCCAACATGTCGCTTAAATATTAAAGGGCGACGGTATCTTTAGAGCGTTGAATCCCATTTCAACTCTATGGCACGGTCCCCTGGCGTTCCGGAGCGTCGCTCACCGCCGCTCGTTGAGACGCCGGGTGGCGCGGCACGAGGGCGAAGGGGAGGACGAGGGCCCACCGGAGATAAGGTCGATAAATGCGTGCTCACTTCGCTCATAATTAATAAGCAACTCGCTGTCTGGGGGAGCGATTAACCGAATGTCTCGCCTCTGCACACAACGTACTCGACTTCCGTCAAACATGATATGTTTCCGATCTCTTTGCTTATAAAATTATTTATTATTGACCTAATATTTTTATGGTTCAATTGTTCATGGCTTATAACATCTCTACCATTGGGATCTGGATAAAAATGTGTTACGAGGGTTAACATTAATATTTATACTTATATGTACGTGAGCTCAGAATTATGTCAACGTTTTCTTAAGGATGGCGTTCCAGCTGCTGCGTATGGGATTAAAAAGTAATAAATTAATAATAAGCAAGGTAAAATTTAGGAGCCAGTTGATTGTCCGTGAAATGGTAGATGTGGCGGGGGTCGGGGCACGTGCCGCGATGTGTGCCAACTGCGTCCGATCTCTCAACGCATTTTAATAAGTAATCTGTCTTTTCACACTCCGTGTTTGTGCCTCAACATCCAAGAAACTTGTAATAGTTGGGTTGTGCTTATGTTCATAAAGGTGCGTCCATATAAGCGAATGCTCGACTCGCTTGACCTTATCGTTAAGCAGCAGATTAGCTTATTAAAATAAATGCTAATATTAGGTCCTTACATATGAAATTGGTGTTTTTCGTACTGGCCACTTTAATCACGAATTTCTCCTCTTTGGTAAGGAATTCCAAATTCAAATTTGTACAGCTATAGACTCATGTATTTGTGGTTCGATGACCGTCATTCATTTGTTTTTTTTCTTCTGTTTTTTTCTGTTTACGTCTCTCATTTTACAAAATGGAAAACTTAAAATATCGCAATATTTACGAGTACGAGTTCCGCCGTGGCACTAGTGCTGCGGAAACGACTCGAAGGGTGAATGATGTGTATGGCGGTCGTGTTGCAAAAGAAAACACAGTTCGTTTTTGGTTCCAACGTTTTCGTTCTGGAAATTTCGATCTGCAGAACAAGCTCCGAGGACGGCCTGAGACTCAAGTTGATAATGAAGAGTTGAAGGCTATTGTGGAAGCGGATCCATCGCAAACCACGTCCGAGTTAGCTGCAGGCTGCGATGTTAGTGATAAAACTGTTTTAATTCACTTGAAGCAAATTGGGAAGATTAAAAAGCTTGAAAGGTGGGTACCTCACGAATTGACTGAAGCAAACCGGCAAACGCGCGTCGACTGTTGCGTTACATTACTAAACCGGCACAATAATGAAGGTATTCTAAACCGAATCATTACCTGTGATGAAAAATGGGTTCTTTACGATAATCGGAAGCGCTCAGCGCAATGGTTGGATCCTGGCCAGCCAGCCAAATCCTGCCCCAAGCGAAAATTAACCCCAAAAAAGTTACTTGTAAGCGTTTGGTGGACTAGTGCCGGTATTGTTCATTACAGTTTTCTCAAATCTGGCCAGGCTAGTACGGCTGATGTCTATTGTCAGCAATTGCAAACCATGATGGAAAAGCTAGCGGCTAAACAACCTAGGCTGGTCAATTGCTCCACGCCACTGCTGCTTCACGACAACGCTAGACCACACACTGCGCAACAGACGGCTACTAAATTAGAAGAGCTTCAATTGGAAAGTCTAAGACATCCTCCGTACTCCCCGGACCTTGCTCCAACAGATTACCATTTTTTTCGAAATTTGGATAACTTCTTGCAAGGGAAAAAATTCAACTCCGATGGGGCAGTCCAAATCGCCTTCAAAGATTTTATTGATTCCCGTCCGACTGGTTTTTTTAGTAAAGGGATCAATGAACTACCTATGAGATGGCAAAAGTGCATAGAAAATAATGGTTCATACTTTGATTAATTAAATATATTATATTAAAAAATATTCGACTTTTTGTTCCTCCCATACAAAACGCCAATTTCATATGTAAGGACCTAATATTAAAAGTTATGCGCTACGCAGCGTCTACGATGCTACGAAATGATAAACATTTGTTGCATATTTTATTCTAGCTGTTGTTTTTAATGAGTAATTATTATCTGGATAATTTAATAACATCCAGATGATCATTAAAATGTGTTCGATTCGAATGTGCTTTTCTAAATGTACCTAATATAATGATGATTGAAATGTGATAAAAAAAACCTACAAAAAGTATTTTAATTTATATAAGTTTTAGAAGTAGTAAAATAACTGTGCGATTTGTTTGAGCACTTTCCACGCGTGGTACTTTGTGTCGATGTGATGCTTCCCTTTGATTCTATTTTATCTGTAAAACACTGCAAAAGTAAGAGGACAGCGGCGGCACTGCAGTAAGTACGCCTCATGGGGTATAGAGTCCGCACGTAGTCGTCGGTATGGTTTATTGAGCGCGGGTTGTAAATGCGATAGAGTCGATAGTGCGCCGCACTAACAGATTCCGTCAGTAAGTCGTACGCCAGCGCTGGCTCGCTGGTGCTGCGCCGCTGCGTTCTCCGCGGCCGGCAGGGGCGCGGGCAAAAGCGCGGGGCGCGCGGTGGCTCATATGTCGGCTCGGATGTCGCAGAATAGCCCATTGTATGCGCACCGCCGGCTCACCGGGTAAACGGGTCAAGGTTTCATCGGCGCCGGCACGGCGTTCACGAATTCCTGAGATGGGTGCGATGATCGACTCGATAGTAAAATTATATATTTTCACCATTGTACGTTGTTTTTTTGAAAATGTAAGTATACTCAGACTTGTTACTCCGCGATAGAAACAGTTATATGGCCGCCGATGCTCGTCGTATGACGAGGTAAGGCGACCGTTCTACGGGAGCGCGCCATAAATATAACAAGTACTCGAAACAAGCGCAGAGAGTACTGAGCGAACGGGCGATCGACTAGTTAATAAAAATCGTATCGTTCAGGGCGCTTCGTTCCTGAAATTTAGTGTTCGAGTGGAGCGCGCAGGCCGAGCAAGATGAGAGGCTCGGTTTAGGCGCGAAGGTCGATGACCGATAAGATCACCGCGTCGTGCCGACCTCTGTTTTCCTCACCTCCACGTTATCGCTGGGCGAGCTATCGACCGAGAGCCGCGTCCGGGTCGGCGGGCGGCCGGGCGGCGGCGGCGGCCAGCAGCCGGGCGGGGACACCGCCGCTGAGGCGGCAGGTCGCGGCACGGGCGGCGGTGTGGCGGGCGCGGGGAGCTCGCTATCGGCGCGGACGCAAGGTGCACCTTATCGCGCTATTGTTCACGCCGACAGATTTATAACTTCCCTTTGCCCTCGATAAGGGCCCGTGACCCGTGGGAGCACCTTCTACTTCTAAACTACATGAATATAGTGACGGTCGACCGATTACTTCATTGTACTGGATGAATTTAGTCTATTATTACGAACTCAGTGTATACGTACTTGTAAGTTGGCGCAGTGGTGCCCGGCGGGTTCGCGACGGTGTCGGGCTCATAGTTGACGGTCGGTTGGCCGCTTCTTTACGCTGGAAGTAGCAAAAATTATCATGAACACAACAATAATAACTGTAATGTTTTGACAAACTAACGAACTGGTCTTATAACGAACATCCTATATCTATACATGCTGGTTTCAAATGGGGTAGAGGCTGCAGCAACATCCACTGCTGCATGGACCCGACAGTTCACAGCAAGCAACTGCTGGAGCAATCGTTGCACCGACGTTGAATTTTTTCATTTGATTTTTTTTTCTATTTTAAATTTATTAGCAAAATACTTAAACACATAAAAAATGGGATAAAGAAAAGAACTTTTTAATCGAGAACTTCCACTTTAATTGCCTTCATATTCTGTTCAAAAACCTATTTATTTCTATAATTAAATTTTCAATTTTATTACGTATGATGCAATCACATCAGTCAGGAGTCAGGAGGTCTGCAAAAGGAGCATTCTACCTTTCTTCTAATAAATAGTATCAGAGGCCTAGTTTTGAATTCTTTCCAAAAGAAAGGAGATAGTTTAGTGTTTGAGTTTTGTTTAAATATTTATGAGACATTATTATAAACTAATTAAGAACAGCTACACACAAGTTTATTTCCCGCTTAGGGGTAAGGAGTTGATGCGTTGCGACCTTTAGTATGGTATCTGCAACAGCTACCTTCAGTCTGATCAGTTACCTATGGTAGCGGTCACTTTATATCAGGTAAAACTACTTGTAAAGTATACCTATATCTTATCTATGGTGTTTTATTTTTTAAATAATTCTCACGTAATCGTTTAAGGTTAATTCAAAATACCTATCAAAATAATTTTTAGTTGATTGTAGTGTAGGTTGATTGAAGTCTGAAAAAGACATTAATTTACAAAACATTAAATTTTAAATTACCCTCTCTATGTAGGATCTTTGTCATCGCAAAAAACATCTGTCACGTCGTTAGATGTTTGCAGGCCATGCAGATTTCGTTTTTCTCTAGCGCGTCACGACCGCGTCCCGGTGAACCTAACGACACAAGGGTGTTGCGGCGCCGGCGCGGCGACGAAGCGGCGGTGGAATGCGGCTAACGGTCCTGCGAGCTCCGAGCGTAACGTTCCCAGGCCGACGCGCCGATCGACGCCTCGAGATAAGCCCCATCTCCTGTACGAAACCCAATAAGCCGTTTCCTCGAAGCTCTCACGAAAGCGCCGCTCGCGCAACACAAAAAATATAACCAAAAACGAACAAAAAATCCCCGTGAATAAGGCGGGAGCGCGAAATAAGAATGGGCCCAGTTCTGGGAAGGCTCGGCGCCGGTGCGGTCTTTACGTCCTTTATAATGATCGCTTTTTATGGAGCGACCCTTCAATGCGTTATCGTGGGACTGATTCCCGAGCGGCGAGTGCCGACCTGCACGTCCCGACGGCTTTGCGTTGCAGAGACTTGCCGCCGCCGCCATTACGGATGTCCAAAACGCGCTCGGCCTCCCTCACAAAATTCTCTTTTGTCAACTCTGCGTAAGTTCGACTCGTTAGTGGAGCTTGAAGTCTGAGTCATAAAGCTATCCCTATTATAATAGCGACGGCGACGACGACGGCAGGAGCAAAAGAAACGCTTGCGACACCGCAATGTGAGGGCTGCCGGAAGCGGAGGCGCTGGAGCCCAACCGGCCTGTGGGCGTCGCAGCATAAATAATCTACGGTAGATCGTCGACACTATGATGTGAGGGCAGGCAGCTGCGCGGCGGCAGCGGCGAGTGGGTGCCGACGTCACCGCCGTGACTCAGGCCAGTGACGTCGCGCACCTGACTCATTCCTACTCACATTCTCCCGCTAATTTCCTCTATGCGGAATTCTCAATAGAAAGCGAAATTTTATAATGCACAGCTTTCAAATTCGACAACGATACCATTGTTGATTACTATACACTACAACTTTAATTGTGATACTTCGAAAAAAAAAATACGTTTTAATAAGTACGTTAAATTATAATTGACGTATAACAGTGAATTAAATTACAAAGAAACACAAGCTTGGTATGAATTCGAGTTCATTCATATAAATGTTAATTGATAAAATATACAAAGCTTGTTCGCATGTCCTTTCCAAGTTTAAATATATATTTTTTAAAACCATTAATCATAATGAAACAAGTTAATACAAAGCACTACAATAATAAAATTAAATAATATAACCCGTGCATTTTAAAATTGACATTCTCCATTATAATACTGCTTTATTTCGAATGAAAAGTTGTTGTCTCATAAGTTTAACTTTAGTTTTCTTTGTTTTGTATGTTCCTTGTATTATTAAAGGACAATTACAAAATACTATAAAGCATAAGACAATATTGATAACCAGATTACGGCCGAAACTTTATTAACTTGTGAAATTCAAAACACCTCTTTGTGTAAGTTTACGGATGTGGAGTAGCTATAGACAAGGTATAGAGCTGTAGTTATGGTCGACACTGAGCATTATGCAGTATGCACTAGGCCGAGAGAGGCAGTCGGCAGCAGTGCACGGCGCGGCAGGCGGCGGCGGCCCGACCGCGGTCTTTTTTTATCATTGGTTCTAATCGCTCGCGCCTGTCATTTCACTCAAAGACAATTTGTACTAATTAAGTACACCATTTTTTTTAAAGGTAGTTTCGCGAGCAATGGTATAGAAGTTATTTTTTTATTTATCAAAAAAATATTTTCAAAGATAAAAAAGAAACCAATTTTAATATTTGCAATTCCAAATAAAATTCTAAATATTATAAACATCAATTTCAATGTTTGGCCGGTAATGAGGGTAAGAGGAAAATTCCCTGCGAACAGATCCGCCCCAAACGATAATTAAGCAGTAAAAGAGAGAAAATAAAGAAAACACTTCCAATCTTACGCCATCGTATGTAAAATCCATTTGATAAAAAGCGCAAAACCACAATTGAAGTCACTTTGCACATAATTTCACAGCAAGCGGACACCGCTCGGTGGACGTAACGACACTCGCGTTCGCGGCGCTTGGCGGTAGGCGCGGGCCCGGCACGGCGGCGGCACGGCGCGCCGGCGGCGCTCGCACAACAACACCCGATAATACAAAAAGAAGTCAGAGGTTAGGATGTTATCGATGGAGACATGAATATTCGAAGACGCGAGGGTCACGAGTGAGCGGTCGGCGTAGCATCGCGCCGCGGCGTGAATGGAACGACCGACATTTTATGAATCGAGAGCCGTCGCTCATTGACCTGAGCGCTCGCGGGCCACGGGCTCGGTTCCGTCCGCCGGAAGTGACGTTCCCGCCGAACATGGCGGCGTGCAGGACGTGCGCAGCTTACCTACGGGCGCGTCTGACCGATCGCGCGCCCGTCGGCCCGCATGCGCCGCCGCCGCTCGCCAAAGTGCGCGCGATCGCTAACTCGCGAATAAATTATTCGCGCCGTTATCTAAAAATATTCGTTCGGTCTTCGGAGACGACGAGCGACCGCGGAGTCGCACACGCGCACCGCTTCCCCGCCGCGGGGAGACTGATGAGGGCAGGCCGCGCCGGCGCCGGCGGAGGCTCCGGCGCACGCGCACGCCGCCGGCCGTCCCGCTCGGGCCGCGGGACGAGCCGCCCGCGCGAGCGGGACGGCGACGCCTCATTATCACAGCGCCGACTCGTGAACGCCAATAGACCGAGGAGTAGGGACAAAATATTCGACCTTCAGTTTACGCGCACGCACACTCGCGCAGCGGCCGCGCGCGCACACACGCGCGCTCGCGAATCGCCCGCCGTCGCCGCCGCCGCCGCCGCCGCCGCCGCTGTGCTACTTTTGACAATTTTTCCAGAAAACTGACATGCAGCGTCACCGTGGCCGCGCCACGTGGCCCCTGCCCGCTCCCAAACCCTCACACCTCACACCGCCTCCGCAAAAGAATTCAAAAGACAGATCGATACCTAAGACCAACATTATACACATCGATTGTCTAAGAAAATTTATAATTACTTTAATTCGCCAGTTAGCTAACTGTTCTAAAACAAATGTTGTATAAAACACTGAATTGATAAAATATATACTCTGAATGCGTTTAGTAGGTTTTGACACACTTTTATTGTGTAAGTCACCGTGTAAGTAAGTATATAAAACAATAATGTTGTGATTGCCGAAAGTATTATTGGTTTTGTGGCGAGCGGCGAGCACCGTGCGGGGAGCGGTGACGACCGCGACGCCGTCATTGAATATACCTTGTCAGTCTTACACTACCGATGTCTATAGTTTACATTATAGTATATATTGGAAAATTTCAAATATGATATAGTTATTTAATTAACATCTTGCTAAAGGCAACAAATAGTGCAACATGTTCTAATTATAAAATCAAGCGCAAACATAATAAACTTACGAAAATCTTTTATGAATCGTTAATAAACCTATTTAAATAACACAAAAAAAATATATATAAGAAAAGTTGTTAGATATTAAAATAATAGAATTCTAAAATCAGCAAGTCACTAAACTGTGTACAAAAATCCAATCATAATTACCTATATAACATACATAAAAAAATTCTCTTTACTCTTGGCAACACTCTCTTACTCACACTCTCGTTAATACGAATTTATTTTTAAATTAAAATGAATAATTAATATTTATAAAATAATAAATACAACAAAATAGTTGCGTTAATAAGATCATTAAAGTTTTGGTATTTTTTATATTTCATATAAATTATATTCTCATTTAATATTATTAAATAAAATTTGATTTATTTTTATTAACAAAAGTATTTTGTTCAAACCATTTTACTGTTTAGTATCGTATAAGTTTTATAGGTCAGGAGTAGGTATGAGGTAGGTTTGTCTTCTCAATTAGATAACGACCAAGTTAAACCAATTTGTTAATTATAGAAAAAAATAATTATTTATAATTGAAAATTATAATACATTCTTTCATGACATTTACAATAAAAATAATCATTTTAATGGTCATATTCACTTACATTTAAGCAAACAAACACTGGAGATAGACTCAGGCAGTATGTTTTTTTGCCATTTATACCACATTTTTTTAATATTAAAATAATTTCGAGAATTTTTACATTCATTATTAATTAATAATACAGAAAAATATTAAAATTCAATAAGAAAACTACTTTAAAAAAATTATTTTCGTGATTATTAACTGAAAAATCAATCTCAGAGTTGGGTCCAGCATGGTGTTCATAAATTGACCATATTTTACTGAAAATATTTAAAAATATTAAATTTTTTGTGGAGTCCTTATAGGCGCTGAGTAGTAGAATCGAAAAAAGCATAAAAAATGCGGAAAAAGTGCGTGCCAGTGTTGCCAGACGCACCGGCAACTATACGAGTGGCATGTGCGCGCGACGTCAGCTTGCGACACTTAATTTGGACACTGGCAATACTATCTTCTACTTTATTACATTTTTATAAGCATTTAGTATACATTCAAAACTAATTTTAGACCAACATTGATGATGCATCTATTTTATTAAATTAGTTATACTAATTATAAATTTATATTATGTTTTGTGGTTAAGTAAAATGTACTTTTTTATTTTAATTCTTGTATTTAGAAGTAATACAACAGCCGGGAAAATGTTAGAATTTTTTAATATTTTTTTTAAATAATTTATTTCCTATTTATTAACATGTTTTAGTTATAAAATTGTAAATAATATAAATAACATTATTTGGGGCGTAGTATTGTGTTGGAATCCGGTATTCTTATCATAACATAGGGCTGTATATGTACTGTATATATCTAATCTTGGCCTCCTACTTTGACACTGATAAAAACAACGACTTTTCTAAAGGAATTCTTCAAACTACCACTGATGTAGTATTTTGTGAATAACTAAATCATTCCCAAATACAATATTTATATTAGTACATTAATCATTACCACATATTAAATTATTTTCTAATTAAATAAGCAACGAAAATAATTTAGTTTATTGATTCAAAAATAAAAGTTAGAATTTTTATTTAGTTAAAGTTTAGTAATATACTACAAAACTTGCTACTGACTTTTTTACCAAATGAATTCTTTATAATATTTTTATTATTGGACATTATATGTATAATGAAAAAGAACATATGCAAAATTAACATATTACGATCAATAATCTTTTAATAATAAAAATTTATAATCTGAGTAAATTATTACAAATAACTTAAGAACAATGACAATAACCTATTATTATGTAGAATATAACTTAGTAGAACACAATTTTTATTTTTCTACGTGATTTTTTATAAATTATAACCATATTACATTAACAGTAGGTACTTTATTTACTTTTAAACAAGCTGAGGTAAAAAATAAACAATTTTTAATTCAAACCTAACGGTCAATTATTCGGTGTTGCCAGTAATGTACAAAAATCTACAAAAGTGACCACCATAAATATTTTTAGAAATAAAATAAATAAAATTTCGTAAAATTAAGATTATTTTATGTTTTATTTTTAAAAATAACAAATAATTTATTTTTAAAGAAAAAATATGAGAAGATTAGTCCAATTAGCAGTGAGGTTTAAGAAAATTGTTCGATAATATCTGTCTTATTATCGAACAATTTTCTTTGCCGACTTAATTTAATTTAATCTTTTAAGTTAGTAATTTTTCGACATGTACCTACTACAAATATGTTTCGTAAGTCGTATGTATCATTTAAACATGTGTAATATTTTTTAATTTGTATAGTGACATACCTGGAATCGTTACTGTCATAAAGTTCACCGCACACTTCGTGAAGGCAGGCGAGGCATCCAAGGCAAGACGAGACGAGGCAGCCGAGACAAGGCAAGGAGAGGCAGCCGAGGTAAGGCAAGGCGACGCGACGCAAGAGTCCGAAGGGCCCAGGGGAATTCGCACCGGGCGATCGGATTCCTCGGGTAATGAGAGCGGGAGCGCGCGCCGCTCTCGTCTCCTCTCAGCCGTGACGTCCGGCCGGGGTCAGCGCACGCAGGGCCGCCGTCCGCTTTCTTTTGCCCGACGACCGACCCTTCGAGATGTCATTCACATGCTTTCTACCGTCCTTCCCGGATCACTAGGACGGCACGGGCACGAGGCTGGCAACACGGTACAGTACGCACCGTAACCATCGCTCGCAATCTACGCACGCGCTCCTTACGGATGTCGCCTATGTCTCAATTAATGACAGTCGTATAACATGGTCGAGTACGCGTCGCGGACACCAGCGGGCGCAGGCGCGGGCGCACTCGACGGCGCTAACGGATCGATGGCACCGATGTATCACACGTGCAGTCCGCGCTAGCGGCCCTTCTATTTGTAAACCGGCGCCGAGGGCCGCACATTCCGAGCGTGCCTCGTGCCCTGCGCCCGCCCTCCTCCACGCGCCTCTCCACCGTCTTTCCTCAAGTTCACTGTACACTGGCCCCGCGGCCCCGCCGCTGGCCGCAAAGCCTGCATCGGCCCGCCAGTGGATAGTGTTCGCTGCGATAGAACCCCGCAGTGCGCGTGATGCGCCTGCACTTCGCCCGAGTCTCGAGTTCTATTAAAGGCGATGCCACGGTAACTGTCAAACGCTCGATATTGTTGAGAAGATCTTGTCAAATTCCATCGCCGAATTTGGAGATGTAAAGAAAAGACTCAGATTCTGAACGTACGTTTCAGGTGATTTGAAGATTGTCTTGTATAGGATGTTAGCTGACCGAAATGAACATTACTTCTATGAATGTTTCTACCAAACACAAACACGAATTCAGTATCAATCCGCAAAATATTTTCCTTTCTTAGCGACTGTACCGAAATGAAAGAAAATTAGAGGAGCTACCTTTAAATAAGTCAAAACTGTCCCTTCAATAATTAACTGTAATGAATAAAAAAAATGTTATACATATTTCCAAATTGCCAATCAGTCATCATGGCTTAAATTTAATCTATATCTATACTAGTGTTATAAAGAGGAATGATTTGTAATGTTATGTAAGGAATAAACTCACATACTACTGGTCCGATATCAAAAATTCTTTTGCCATTAGAAAGCTACATTATCACTGAGTCACATAGGCTATATTTATTATAACTAAATTTTAATTTGAATAAAAAGCGCTTTTCTTATTTACAATTTTTCTATTTTGGCTATGACAAATAGTTAAGAAGATCCCAATCACAAAAAATCACAAACAATCAGAAAAGTGGACCAACAGGAACAATAACATGACAACAATAGGAACAACAATAGGATAATAATTACCTTACGCTATCCACCTGTAAGTAGTGTCGTGTAAGTGAACACATGATCATTTGTAATGACATGTACGTACTTTCCTAATTCCAGGCGTCAAGGCGTGAGGGCGTGAGCCTCGCGGGGTCGGATGTACACTCAGTATCGTTCGCGGTGTTCTACCTTAAAAACGACAAGCGGATTTCGGATTAATTTCGGCAAATGTTTTAACGATAACGTATATTAATCAATACATTATTCAGGGATACAGAAAAGGTTGTAATCAAAACATCAATCCTTAATGTATTACTACAAAATTACTGTTAGACACTGTTTAGTTAAACACGTGTTTTGACCCCTTGACCGCCCCTGATTGATATTATTAACGTCAACGTGGTTATATGTTTCACCACAATGTTTTCGGTGTAAGTACTTCATTATTTATTGGTCCAAGATCGCATTTCGCAAGCCTACGCATAATAATGTTTCAATAACCATGATTTGTCAAAAATCCACGCAGGGCGATAGAGTCACGGTGTAAAAGGGTTGACGTATGTTAAAGCTAAAACGTATTTGAAACACTGCTAAGTTTTTTAAGGTAAGGCCCCTATTGTTTATTTCAAAAAAGGGCGAAATTCAAGTTAGTTGAAACGTGCAAGGTACCAATGAAGGCGACTGTACTACCTAATGAATCCAATAGGGCTCTACAACATTCCAATTTTCGGTGTAGTTAACAATAGCACATTAAGTGGCTGATCCCCCCCTTACAACGTTTCGTAGATGGGGTCCTCAACTGGCATATTTTATTTGTAACTAGATATTTTTATACTTTGATGCCGCTATAACAATTCATCGTTTAGCCGCCTCATATTTAAAAGGGAAGAAATAATCCTATATCCTAAATTAATTTTTTTTCACTTAAATCGTTTGCTTTTCAGAATGAATTCAAAGTCCAAAATTTATAAACAATCGTATTATCAATCAATCGATTTAGGTTATTTGACATTTAATTTTTGTTCAATTTTCATTATGTTCGCACCTTAGAAACATTATTATATTATCATTGAAATGTAAAGATTATAGGGAACCATTGGTACCTATATGTTACAGACCCGTTGAACTTACTGAACTGAGTAGAAGAAACCAGATTTTAATCTATCTTCATTATACAATTGTATGTCTAGATATAAGACTGATCACTATCTTATCATCAATGTATCTAGCATTTGAAATAATCAATTTGAACTTTTGTCAATGTTTCTGTCCAATATTGTTATTAATTCACTAACATTGGCAACATTGTGGTTAATATGGAAGTTGCAGTCATTTACAACTTTCGTACTTCAATAAATTGAAGCTACAACAAGCTTTTTCTCTTTAAGATGTCATAGTCTTTTGATAATGACTCTCAGGCTCTAAGGCTTTTGGAAAGTACTGTACATTTAGATAAGATAGATAACAGATAGCCAAGATACTGAATAGCCTTTAGATTTGAGTTTTGATTTCCCAGTATCTTTCTAGTAAACGTTAATACTTGAATTTGTGCCATTGTGCGCATCTGTCTATCGATCTCATTAAATAAAAGGGAATGTTCTGTTTTATTTGTACTTAGAATAGGAAATATGAAGAACTGAAGAATATTATACCATCTCGTTATTGTCAAAGACTCATCAGAGATTACGGATGTTGTTGAAAGGCATTCATCACTTATCAGGCTTGCTCTAATAAAATCTTTATTAAATAAATTAGAATATATTTTATCGTTTCTTAGAAAAGACGGCGCGGCGGTGCCATTTACCTGGCACCTAAACATCATTCAACATTTTTTAGAAGAAAGATCCTTTAATTTTTTGTAAGAGGCGCGAAGACTTCCAGGTATGTCACAGTATGTCGTCGATATTATGAAAATATGTTATTTCGTTGGAAAACCCTCAGTTTTACAATACAACAACTTAGATTTATTATTACTACTAGCTGTCGGAATTAATAAAAAACTAGATAAGTAGCCTATGTGTTCTTCCATAGATCAATGCAGCCGTTCTGGAGATACCTTCTAACAATCATCCATCCATCGGTCCATCTAAACAATTGCATTTATAATATTAGTAAGATTGATTGATTTTTCTGTGTATAATTACTTAATTTTTGGAACGAAGTTCCTTATCGCGCGTTGTGAAAGGGGGCTAGACGGAAAAATTCTTACGAAAAGTTGTCACGACACATTTTGCTATATCACCATGGCAACGACGTGACAATATATAACGAAAATTCATAGAAATAAAATGTACTTCTTGTGAAGACTTAAGTTTTTTATGCATAGAATAAACATTGGTTCCTTCACTAATTAATTGAAAGGAACTTCGTTCCATTCGGGTGTCCCTTGACACCTCTCAAGTTTTTTTTATTGAATCGTTGCCCTTATTAATGTCACATGAAATTAACAATTCATAAGAACGTATGTTTTGGACCCTTGCACCCTCACTACAAGTAAATACATCTGTTTTGTGGGCAGAGAGGGTAGATACAAAGGTAACCAGTTTTTGTGCAAAATCTCATGACCGTCTGATCTCAATACTCTTAGCTGTGTTTCAATGAATTGATATACATAAATATCAGTTTCAACTTGTTGACAACATTGTTTATTCGACGCCTCACCATGGTTTTTAAACACGGTCTCGGAACTACCATTTCGTTGATAAATGTATGGGTTTTAGCGCTTAAAACATTTCCTAATTTACACTGATGTTTTAAGACGCATTAGGTACTATGCTAAAGCTGGTTAATTCGTGTAAAAACTGCTACATTAAGGTTTGAACTTTCTTCTAAATATTTGGGAGTAAGCAAAGGCATATCTTAGGGAGCTTTTGTTTAATACAATGTGGTGTTTAAGTATTATCTCACTTTAAGTGCTGAAATTGTACAGTAACTTTATTTTTAATTTTGATGAAGTTATAGAAAATTAACATAATATTAGAAATTTAACATCAACAGCTTTCGCTCCTTTCACTAAGCGGTATGCAAGGATTTCGGATAAGAAAACACCTCATTTAAAAGAGAAATGTTAATAAAAAAATTAAAGAAAACTCCGCAAATGTCAAGAATTGCAGGAAGCCAAGATTTAGGGAGCGTAAGAAAACTAATAAATTTTATCGATTGGCGCTCAAGTATTCTTTGGTTTGAGTACAACAATGTAATGTACAAAGCAATTGAAATATTTCAAATAAATATTTTATCAAATGCGTCACTAATTGATTATACAATTATTGAAAATGTGTCAGGAATGTGATCAGGTGAGTCAGATAACGAGATGCAAACTGCACTCGGTTGACAATAAGACTGCTTTTCAACTAGATTTCTATTTCTACGAGCAATGTATCTATGTACTATTTCTACTATCGCTTGCGTTGCCTATTCGCTTAGTGGAAAATAGGTTTCGTTGCGATCACGGCTCGCGGTCCTAATGGCTTGCTAGTATTCGCAAGAATGTTAATGAGTGCAGTATCACGGGTGAGTCATAGTGATCTTTGAACGGACACTCGGCGTTAGATATTAAGAACATGTTGCCTCGGAATGCGGATGCTTCCGAGAATTAACAGCTACGCCATCAATGCGATCGCCTTCCGAGGCGAGCTTCGCGCGATTGTATCAGCGCTGAACGTGTCCACTTCGCCAGGCCGTCCTCCGCAGCCTCATTACATACATACTATCATACAATACACATACTATAGGTACAACATCTCTCAAACATTCACATTTACTATTATTTTTTACAGTTCTTTTTGTTTTATTTTTATATTCATTACCCCACACCTGGTGTTTAAGCGCTGTAAGAATTGAGTGGTCTACTTCGTCTTTGATAGGTCGATGTCAACAATATGGAAATGTATCCTGTTTAGTGAGCTATGTGTGAAGGCATTCCTTAGTAATGATGTAGCTGGCTGTCGGGGCCGGGGGAAGGTGGGGGCGGCACGTGCTGCGGCAGGTGCGTGCGCACACCCGGCGCCGGCGCAGCCCGCGGGATTCACCTTCCCGCTCCAGCCGCCTCACGCCTTATGTTCCTAACCTCACTTAACCACTGGCCACAGAACTGATTAATGAGTTACGAGTCTCGCTTACACGATGCCTCATGCTAATTACTGAACCTGTTAAATACATTCCTAAGTGTAATCACCCGTTATATATTTGGCCATTTAATTGACTTGTGACATTCCTTTTAAAAAAATTAACTATTACGTAGACAAGGATATTTAATGTATGCTAAATCTGTATGTATATATTGAAGTGTATATTCGTCTGTATTCGCATCGTATCGTATTAGTTTGCATGGCAACCACTAAGATTGTTTTGCAATGTATAAGGTTCCTAGTTGTTTTCAATGTGGCAGTGCTGAGTACTTTAACGCTTCTTGTATTATAGGTATGTACTTGTGAGAGGTACCTACGCTTCTATGTTACGAAGCCTAATGCAATTGTTTAATATAGAACATATTTGGTACAGATGTAAATCGTAATTCCATAGAGTGCAAGAGCTATCTATATTGACGGTTTTGTTAAACAGTTTAGGAAAAATATGTCGCAACTTGTTATAACTGATGAAATTAAATTGGGCGATGTGTTGAGTGTAAACAATGGACAAGGGGAATAAAATCGAGCAGTTCAGAGCCACGGCGATAGTCGATCGATAAGCCTAAGTCGGTGGACTGAACGAAAGTGGAACAGGGTTTGTCAACACGGACCGTCAGCTGGCCCCGGCGATAGCGCTTATCGTCGCCGGGACATAGTCCGCTCATTCACAAGCCAGTCCATTCATGCTCCCGCTCGCATCGTCCGTTCGTGCCGATCTAGCTTCTCGGTCGCCGGCCCTAGGGCTCACATTCCCCCGGCGGCGAAGCCCGCGGCGGGCGGGGGACGGGCGCGGTGGAGATCGAGGATATCGCGGGGTCAGCGCGGATTGCAGGCGCCCGATAAACGACAATGGCGTCCGACGACTCAACGCAGCGCCGACACACAAATGGGATAAACGTCGTCTCATAATAGACCCTTTTTATGGGCCCAGTTAAGTTTCCACATCTTCACAGAGGATCGTGTGAAACCGGCCGGCCATTCATTCAACTATTGCGTGCTGCGAGCTGCGAGTAAACATGATAAAGAGTCGACTGCACTTAGATAGCGGTGCCGACGATGACGGGTGATTTGTTGTGCTTGCACAAATCAATGTTCTCAACCAAGTTTACATAAAAATGAGTAAACATGTCTTGCATGCGGTTGAGCAATACACTACAACTGTTGTTACATTCTGTATCGATTAGTCATACATCAAGTGATATATAATATGTACCTACATTGATTCATTCATCTGTTAAAATCATGACAAATACATCAAGACTATTTCCGGTAATTTTTTACTTACGGAATTTGAACCGTGAACTCGGTCACTGATACACCACTGATATACCAATAGCTTTTCGCGGAAGCAACGGACTTACTTATCCTATACTAATGATTTTTAAAGAAAAATATCATAGTTATCTTTTAATTTCGATCTTTTATGTGGCGCCACCTACTTAAGACACGTGGCGGCGGTGTAATTTGATATTACAAGGAAGGTAATAAAGTGCATTTTTGTATAAGAGGCGAATGGTGGCGCTTAATGAGCCCTGTGTATGTCTAAATTGTTTTGAGCTGCCGCTGCGCAATTACTGTTGTAAATGTGCGTATATCTTGTATCTAATCTAGCACGTGGATCACATGCCACTGATCTCAATTCCACTCCGAGTTACAAATTGAAAATGTAGTTGACGTACAAAAAGCAGTTAATTAATATAATTAATAAAATCTTTCGAAGATTCATAATTACATACAATAAGTCCTTAGGATTGGCCACAATAAGGAAGAGGAAAGCAAAGTATGTAAAGTAAGAATGGGATTTCACCATAAAAGGATAATACCCCAATAAATAAAGCAATGTGTAGTGTAGTGTAGGAACGGGCAAAAAGATTTGTTAGGTATACAAATTCAAACATAATACTTTTGATACATAAAAGAATCGAGTGTTTAGTGTTAACATAGCCACTGTTGTGTTTGTTCCTGTGATGTTTTGAAGGAAGGGGCCTTATCGAAAGTTTAAATAAACACGGAGTTGGTCGATTGTGCGACGTCATAGGCGCCATCGCAGAAATGCTAACGAGTTATCAATGTAAACGGTTTGTTTACACAGTTAACCGTAATCTTATCCGGTGACCTCCTTACACTCTCCCGTTTCCAAATTGTATCATCGGAATAAGTCGGCGTATGAACCTCCCCCCCCTCCCCCCGCCTCCGCACCCGTGCCCGCGTCCACTTACATGCGCTCCATCTCCTGCTTGCTTACGTCACACTTGTTACCGTAAGGGATAGACAAAGATTTCACTCCAAGCTTACCTCCTTTGTAATCCAAAAGTATGTGTTTCCTTTTTTGTTCCATACCGTCCTACAATCATTTCAGTGGCACAACATGCTAGTGTTCATGCAATCCTTTTCTTTTCTTGTCTTACATTAGTCTATCTCTACCGATATAAATATTCTTCCACACTCTACATTCATATGAACTCATGTCAAATCCCCGTACATTTATAAACGTTCAAATGTGTACTTACACGCATTAGTTAAGTTTTTTTTTAAAGTTACAATAGAATAAGTAATTGGTTGTAATGTAAGTGCAAGTACTAGCAATCGAATATGTCTTTATTGATTAGGCGGGCAGGCGAGCAGGCGAGCAGGCGACGTATTGTGGCGCCTTATCGCTCGTCCTCCTTACGGCGGGCGGAAGTGTGCTCCACTCCGGGCTCCGGGCTGCGAGCCGACCAAACGTTCATTCATGTCCTAAGTATTTACGCGCCGGATGGACGAACTTACTTCATAAGTAGATAACGACTTGGAAGTATCGCCCACATTTTTTATAAACGACGGAATTGATTTCGATAGCAATAGGGATCTCTTTATCAAATAATCAATTTGAATATACGACAATTGCATATGATATAAGCTACCATTTGTTGTACATTAATATTGCCGTTTCCCATACATATGTCATTATGATAAAATTATAAGTGAAATAGGAAATGCGAATAAAATATTATGTTCCGTCCAATAGTTTTATGATGAAAAACAAAAAAGAAAACCAACCAGAAGAATAAATTTATCACAATTTTGTGACGGGAAACAACAGTTCTAAGCAACCATGACAATTAAGTTCACCAGCCCAAGTCTATTCAAATACCATTACTTCGTAGTAAATTCGGAAATAAGAAATTGTGTTTCTAGCTATTTTATTATAAGTCCATTAAGACGTCCCGGATCTCGTCACAATGGGTTACGGTGACATCCTGACGTGATGTGACGTGACATAACGTGTGGTCGGCCGCCGGGCGTCTGAAGATGGCGGACGGAAGCCGTAGCGGGAGGAAAGGGCCGGCGCGGGCTAATTGCGGGGAATTTCGGAGGTCGCCCGATAACCCGCCCGCTCCGGAAGTCGATAGCGCTTTGATGTAGCGCACTGCCGTTTGTTCCCCCGACTCCCTAATGACGGCTGCCTTCAGCAACGAGCAACCCGTCGCCTCGCGCTCCCTCACACGATAACACTCCTAATCAGCTTTATCAAATACAAACTTCTGATGGACGTTTAATAATTTTTTCTGCTTTCATGATTTGCTGACGTCTTATGTTTTAACTATTCTTCTGTTTATGTTCTTTGAAGAAGACATTGTTATAGTATAAGGAATGAAGCAGCAAGCAGTATATTGACGATGAGAATCCGAAGCACCAAAACACTATAGGTGCTTTATAATTGGTTACTAATATAAGTTTTTTTTTTTAATTTCACACAGTTCTTGTTAAGTAAGTATGCATTATCTATGCATATAAATGCATAAATACATAGTGATTCGTTGTTACCTACTTCATGGTGGCCGGGAGTTTCAATAAGTCTATCTTATTCTAAGAACGCCAGTTTCGATAAAGCTCTTTATTCTCGGTATGAATGTAATTCGAACTTGTAACCGCTAGTAAAGACCTAGCTGGTAATTATATGATGAAACTATCACGTTTTTAATACTGCAAGAGTAAACGAAAATAACTGCAATACTTTGTCTAAATGTGTTTATAACACTAAATATAAAATGGTCATTGTATCGCAATCCACCAGGATCCAATTTCCACTAAACATTCATAAAGTTTAAAAAAAATCACATCCTATTTATTTTTCATTTACCTATTTATTACAATTGAATTTTAAAAAAGTAGTCACAATCCAATCTACTAAGTCAATATGAATTACATTTCTAACCAAAGTTAAAGTTGTAGAAACAAATTTCTACAACTTTTGTCACAATTTTTCCATGCTTTCCTAATTAAATAAAAATATTTTCTCAATTAGTCGTAATATAATGATGATTATATATGCGTGTGATGTTATGGATGGTTCAATAACTTAATAAATGATCAAACTGTAACAAATATTGAGTCAGTGAGTTCTGACGCAAATACCATATTCATTGTACAATGGCGTTATGTTGACGTGGTTGAGATAAAAAAAACTAGCTTCTGTGTTCTCGTCAACATAAATAAAAATTCAATTTGTGTCAACTAAAATCAGAGCGCTTAACCTTTCTTATCAATGTCCGTTACATTTTCGCATTCGACAACTGTGTGACGTAAATCATCAAATAACTATGTTTTTAATTCATAATACAAACACTGTCCATATCTCATTGACAATATTATTTATAATTTACTAGCTATGCCCGCGACTTTGTCCGCGTGAAATAATGTTTTCGGGTAGCATTTTTAATGACTTAAGCTAATTTAAATTGAAATTATAAAATATTACAGCAAAAGATAATAAACTTACAAAACATTCACATAAACCTTACGTATATACAAAGTTTCATCACCTATTACCTATTGTTACTTTCCACCTTTGATGGTAAAACTTTGACGAGCTTTGAATGTCACATATCACAATGTCACACTAATTGTAAAAATGTCGATTCTTCCACCACACCTTTTTCGGGTTAAAAGTAGCCTTCGTCCTTTCTCAGGCTCTAGGATATCTGTTTACCAAATTTCATTTAAAATAGTTCAGTAGTTTTGGTGTGAAAGAGATACAGATAGACTGTGAGGCAGTCATAAATAGCAGTATTATGTCAAATATAGAAAAGTAAAAGAACAGACTGTTTTTGAAAATATTGTCAAGAAAAAAACCGTGTGTCAAAAGAAATTTAAAATTTGTGCAAAATAAAATATTAAAATATAAGCTAAAATGAGTATTATTTAGAAAATGTGGGTCACAAACTCAGGGTCTGCTTTAGTAAATAATAAACGAATGAAGACGACTGTGACTACTGTATACCTATATGTATTAAAAAAATGTTAAAGTTTTTGACTCACCTAACGCATGATCATCTGCAGGAGACTTCTTCACGACATCTGAAAATTAATACATAAATTTGAGAACTTTTAACAACAACTTTATAAATCTATACATGTTTCTAAATCATTACTTGTTATCTGTTAATCACGAGTTAGATTTCTCTTATCAAAGCTCTTTAGATGCCTGACTTTTAGATCTTTTCTTTAAACCACAAAAAAGTTTGTTTTATAAAATCGAAGTCCAACAATCTTTATCTTATCCTCCCCATTGATGGCAATAATTGAATATTTAGTTAAGGAAAATGTATACATATTTAGAGTTTTTCATAGAATAAAATTGAAATATACCAGATATTTATGATTGATGATATTGTTATATGCATCAACTAACCTAACCTTTTGTCCTTAAATTTAGTTGTACATACTTCGAAACTGCCCTAAAAAAACATTTGTTCTTCATACAGTGGCGTAAATCATGATATTCCATAATAGCGTTTAATTGCCGAACTCTGAATAGTCTATTTTGAGTACGACTGGCCGAAGCAATAAGGTCGATAATCGCTGTGGCACGACCGCGTGACGTGAACGACACGTAAGATTTGTCATGCACTAACACATTAACACCTGCGATCTCAGTACCTACCTCTGTGCGAATTAATATTTTTATCATTACATATCCTGTGTCCAAGATAAAGAGCTTTTCATATTTCTTGGTGGCTCGGAACATCGTACGAATCTTTGCGCACAATTTTATAGGTAGCGGGGCGGAAAGGGATGCCGGGGGAGGGCGTTACGTAGCACACAGATAAGCTTGAGCCGCCAAGATATTTGAAAAGACATATTTATTACATATATCTACTACGTAAGAACTAAATAGCAGTTAGTGCGTATGTGTAAAACAAGGAAAAATCTAAGGTGATAGATAGGCTTTGTAGCCACAAAAAATGTAGCCACATTTGCGTAAAATACTTGAGAAATTACTATTTCATAAACTAACTGGACATGTAATGTGGGAAAATGTTTTGATTGTCCTTTCTATACGTAATTTATTTGATTATCTTTGTTTGATACATAGTTAGAGCTCTTTGTTAAGGGTTCAAATTGATCTAGGTAGACCCCTAGACCCCAAATTCCAGCGGCAGAGTACGATGGTGGGAAATAAAGTCGAGGGTCCACAAGTGAAAGGAAAATGTCGCTTATTCTGCAAAACCATTAACCTTTCTGGAAGGCGTCTACGAGAGAAAAAGTTTGGGAACCTTTGGGCTAAAGTTTGCCATTCGCAAGTCGATATAATTGCAAACTGACGTAGTAACAGCTGCGCAAGCGCGGCCGCCGTGTACCCTGTATGGGCAAGTGTCGAGTGACGTTTGTTTGGCCAAATCAAAGAAATATTATCCTAAGTACTTTAAATATTACAATTATAATCCTGTATTATTTATTTGAACGGCATTGACATACAAATCGATGAATTTGGAACGCCTATTTTTAGCCCTTTAGTAGCCTAAGACCATATATGTATGAAAGGCATGGCCAGCCTACAACTCTGGGTTAAAAGGGCGTTTCGTGTTTTTTTTAGAGTCAAAATTGCAATAAGAATAAATACTAACACAAAAGCTTCGAAATGTGCAGTGCGTTATTTGTGGTAAAATTTTACGTGTTTGTCAAATTATTTCTACACAAAATCTAGGACATTTTAGGTATTTTAAATGTTTGGTCTGTATCAAAGTTATTTGACGAAATATTTGATCATTTACCATTAGGTATATAGCATTGTTCCAACAACCTATTGTGATGTTATCGCATGAGGAAAATCCATCATTTTTAATACAACTTGATAATTACTGTATATAATATGCACATGTTATCTAACATGTATTCGTAATTACACGTTTGTGTTATATTTATTCCACAGAATACTTGTTAGTCGATTATTTTGTTTACTTTTCAAAATACTAGTATACAATCTTTATTCTTAATATATGTGAATGAAATATTAGAATTATTGATTTGAATCCAATTTTTAAACATTTATTATAGCGATTCTGAATATTTTCATCCTATAAAATCTGTGTATATTAAACTAGCTGTCGCCCGCGACACCGTCCGCGTGGAATTAGAAAAAGTAACCTACTTAATGTGTTCTTCCAGACTATGTTCTACTTCTATGCCAAATTGCACCGAAATCGGTTAAGACGTTCTGGAGATACTCGTACCTTCAAACAAACATCCATCCATCCATCGATCTAAACATTCTCAATATTAGTAAGAAGTAAGATTGAGTCCCTATTTCCTTGGTCACGGTATCATGCGAGAACGGCTAGAACGATTCCGCTAAATCGTTCTTTATTGTGTTTGTTATTGTCAGGAGAAGGTGCCTATGAAAGAAATAAAAATATAATAGAAAAAAAAAATTCATAGAAATGGAACATAGTTTAGAAGCCTACTTATTTTGTTTTTAATTCCACGCGGACGAAGTTGCGGACAAAAGCTAGTGTATTTAAAACAGTTTATAAATAAAATGTAAACATGAAGGGTTTAATTTAAATAATAATATGTTTATAATGGCTATGTCGTACACGGTACAATCGAATTGCTTCATTACGTGTAACAAAATTTTTCTGTAGCCTCAACGGTAAGTTTGGGCTATTAACTCTACATGGGATCAGACAAGTACTATGAAAGTTTCCTGGCTTACATTTACCTTAAGTGACCGTTCTCATTTTCATAATTGTCTTAACCATTAATAGTTTTACGAATAAATGTTAAAATGCATTTATTTTAAATACATTCTTTACTCGAAGAATAATTCGTTTTATTACCAAGTAGCCTATTTTAATAAATTTGCATAGATAATAGATTTATTATTTTAATATTTATAAACCGTTAGTTCCGACTTAATTTTTTTTTTGGGAAACATTAATTAGTGTAACGTAAATTTTCGTAACATCCGATTAGAGTTACAGCCCCTAATAAGAAATGCATGCAGAAATCTGATAAGGAGGGCAACGAGTGAAACACCTGTTGGTCTGTCCGGTGCCAACGGCGAGGGTCCGGGCACCTGCCGCCCAGAACGAATACCTTGTTCCAACTCAAAGTCTATACAATTTATAAACAAAGGGTACCTACATAGCATGTTGTAACTTCTATGTAACGTAAATTTCTGAAGTGACAATTTTATTAATACATATGGTTATTTAGAGTTGTATATATATGTACAAAACTCTTAAATACTAAAATGTTTTCGGGAAATCACTATTTCGCATATTATGTATCCATTCTTTAATTAGTTGTCTCCCGTGTCTCCGTCCGCGTAAGATTAAAAAATAATTTAATTAGTAGCCTACGTTTTCTTCCAGACTATGTTCTATAACTATGCCAAATTTCAGCGAGATCCATGCAGCCGTTCTGTAGATATGTTCTAACAAACATCCATACATCAAAACATTCGCATTTATAATATTGGTGATGGAGTGTGCTCGGAACGAACGGCTTAGACGTAATTATTTTAAGGTGTTCGGGTATAATGTCGGTCAGATAAACACTATCCTGGCTTACCCGTCTTCTGACGAGGCCAGGATGATGTTTAAGTTGACCGACATGTGTTTAAGAATCAATGTAGATAATTAGATGTAAGGTGTATTTATTGGAAGGCTTATGGGGCGATATGGTCGCATTGCGACAAAGCCTCTTAATTTACTAAATAAAAAAATAAAAAAAATAAGAAATGTAATACTCGTAGTTAAATAGTTTGACATTACCTACATTAGTAATGGCCGCTATGTATAGAAAATGAGATTTGTTTATAAGATTTATCGTTGGTTTCTGACACGAAAATCTCTGTATAAAAATATCGTCATCCCTCTCATTATCTTTGAAAAAACAGAGATAACAATATGATTTACACATGGATTTTGGTTTCAGAAACTAACTATAATGTGTTCATTTAGAATGGGATATAGCAAGGTTGCTAACAAAGCTTTGTTGTCTGTCTGTTTTAATATAGTTCGCTATAGAAAAAAGTTTGTTTCGTACGATAGTCCTTACATTCAAATATAAAAGATTTTTTTAGGATAAGAGTGAATAAGTTTTTATACAACACAACGCATGAAAAAGTTAATGTCACTGAGAATTTTTTTTTATAATATTTAAAGGTAAGTCTGAAATTAAGCGTTGAAGTACTTGCAAAAGATGTTGAACGAATAAATGTTTTATTTTCTTAGCATTTCAATGAAAATCAATCTAAATTGCTTTAATGTTTAATTTAATTATTAAATTAATGTACCGAAAAATAATTAATTTTCTAATAAATCGTTTATATTTAAAAAAACAATCATTCAAGAGACCTTTCTGTGATCTTTGGTGCATAAATTAAACTATTCAATACTGACTAAATTGAAAATCAAAATACTTTAACTTTATTCATGCTGCAATATGTAGGTAAGCTTTTTCATATTGTAGTTAGTGATGTAATTACAAAGAAATGATCATTTTTTAATTTTTATTAAAGTATATTAGCATCTAATGGTACTATTAGGTATACAGATAGGAAGTTTTAAATAAACATAAATAAAAATTAAATCTTAATTAGTTGTTTATAGCTTTGTTTTCATAAAAGTTACTAAGGAAAAATGTGTTTTTTTTTTAATTAAATGCTATTAATAAATAATAACGTTAATCATTATTGAATAAATAAAATACAATATGTACCTTATATAAAAATAGTTTAATAATAATATAAAAAAATTATAAAAAATCTTATATTAAATTTACACTAAACTAAGAGTATGAAAATTTGCATTGAAAATTTATTACTTTTAATAACTGCAATATTTTTTTATATTGTTATAAAATTTAAAAAGTCAATTAATTTTAAAATATGAAATTAAATATATAAATGTAGGGTAGTGTTTAACGTTGGTTGCGTGGTGCGAGCGTGCGGGCGGGCGGTGCGCGGGCGGCACAGCGCGCCGATGGGCGTGCCGGCCCGCGCCCGCCGCGCTGCCGCCGCGCTGCGCCCCTGCGCCCGCACCACGCGCCTTTTGTGCACGTTTAGGACACGTCCGCCCCCGCGCACCCCTCGCCCACACTACCCCACATATCATCCCCGCCAGCGACCTCCACAACCCCTTCAAAAAAATTCCTCAAGCTGCGCGCCCGCCGCCGCGCCCTCCGTGCTTCGGCCATTTTTCTCTGATTTTCCGGCACCGGAAAAATTTTTTTGCGATGACATTTTGAAATTAGAGAGCATGCGACACTGAATGCGATACATTAGAGAAACGCCAAGTCGTCAGCGGCGGGCGCGGCGACCGACAACTTTGCGGCCCTTCAGGGGTCGGCGGCGCGACCTTCGGGGAAAAAAAATAAATTTTTAAGAATCGAGGGTTCGGTCGGGGTCCCGAGAAGTCAGGCGACAGGCCCTCCGACGGGCGCAGCGGGGCGCGGGCGCTAGCAGCCCGGCGGGGGAAGCGGCGGCGCGCAAGGCCCGGCGCCCCGGCCGCCGCGTCCCGACATAAAAAAAACTTTCGCACCCTAAACCTTTTGCCGTCAAAACGTAGGCGCAAGTCCGCCCTTTAATATTACACAGTCATTTCCATGATAGAAGCCCCCGCGCGCGGAGGAAAATTGTTAAAATTTTTCCAACGTCGTTGCATCTCCCACGTGACGACAGCGGCCGGCTGCCGGCGATATGCATTCAAAATGGCCGAATGCATTGCAAAAATTATATTTTGTGCCTTACTTAATTTTGAATGAGTAGAAATTATTTTTTGTGAGGAAAATTGTTAGCGATTGTTAAAGTGGCGCGCGGAAACCGCGGGCTAAAGCTTTGTATCGCTGGAGGGCTGCAGGTACTATTTTAAATATACTTTTTATAACTTTAATTATTTATTTTCAATATTTTGAAGAATAATATATTTTCTATTTGAAGAAAATTGTTTCGAATATATTGCTTTATTTATAATATTATAAAGCAATATATTCGAAAATAATATGATGTGTAATAATGGACATTAATGACTTAGGCTAAAGGTCTAATGTAGAAGATAGCCTCACTTTGTAGGTATTTAACTGCCTACTAATATATGTTAGGTACCTTTTCATATTCCTTCTAATTCATTAACATTTAGACTTTACTTCGTTTTAATATTGCGCTTACATTGATAGTCCGCATTATCTAAGAATTTACATAAAAATTGGTTTGAAAAAATATTTTTCTTTTTATTATTTCAAGTATTTAATTTTTTCAAAATTGCTTTAAACTTAATCTAAAACTGATATTAATTGTTGCAAGAAAATTATAAATAACGACATATTAGAATTTAAATTATTTTCTATACGAGTAATTATTAAAAAATCAATAGTGTAATAATTCATAAATTTACCGCACTTTTTTAGCGTTTTGCGCAATTTTTTTAAACTTTGGAATTGAAATATGAAAGTAAAAAACATATTTAAATGTTTTTAAGGTTCAAAAATGTAAAATCAGTGTGACTTAAATTATAAAATCATCAATGGCTACATTGGTTGGACAAAAATAAGTAAGTTCCAAAAATTGTTTGCGTCCCTAACTTACATAATTTTATGCATATTTAAACGCACACGATCTATCCAATATTTATAAATATTTTTGCTCCTTTTTATATATTTTTTTGGTCAAAAAAATATGTTTAACTATTAATAATTCCATTGACGTTTAAATGCAAAACGAAGACAAGAATATTATTAGTGTGAATTTACACTGCCTTTGCATGTATTTTCTTCTGTCTCATTGTCTCTAAAAACGCATAAAACAATATATGTTTGCAGTGGAAACCTACGATAAGAAGTTAATAATTTAATGCACTAATTAAAAAGAATTAATTTAATAACGTATTTAATCGATTCTTTTTGTTACTTTATTTTCCTTTGTTCTAATATTATTTCGCACGTTACATCGTGTATTTACAAATGAATGAAATTAATTAAAGCATTGTTACTGCAGACAATTTTCATGTCAAGAGGTATGCTAGTTTTTAAATGTTTTACAAAAAAAAACTCGTATTAAATTGATAAATAAATTAGCGCAAAATTGTTATTGTAAAAAATATAGATCGATTCGTTTGTAATCGTCTGTATTCGCCTACATGTCATAACGTCGCCCCCTCCCCCGGCTCCCCCGCGCCCCCCTCTCACCTATTCCGTTAGAGCCTGTCTCTCGCTTTGGGTCACATAACTGAGGAGAAAGTATCATTCCATGAACTTGCCTAAACTATCTAAAAAGGACGTAATTACTTGTGGCTATAGCACCGTTATGCTAAATAAATTGCTTTTTGGGTGACGCCGGAATTGTTTTTTTTTTGTCGTATATCTTAGTATGCATTATTGGTTTATTTATTAACTAAGATTGTATGCACTTTTATATGGTGCATTAAACGTAAAATACAGTGAAAAACAATTGCAAAGCAAAAAATAGTGAAGACCATAGAAGATACAAAAGATTTTTGTTTTCTTGTATTTACATTTTTCTTTCATTACTTAACAAATACTTTAAATACTTATCGTATTTCTGGACTTCAAATAGTACCAACAAGATCATTATGTACCTATTTAAAGTTAAATCTTAAAATTAAACCGTTGTGTATAAATACTAGAATTTTTACTGAAAAACATGAAAATCTTTTGATCTGACGGCAATTAATTGCTAGCGCCCATCCTCTAATATTATCATCAATGAAAGATAACACGATCTAAGATTTGGACGTTTGATTTATTAATATAACAGAAATTTATTATTCACACAAATCCATAGTTGAAAATCCATCACAAGGATATTAAGAAATTACATCCTTTATTCAATATATAATGTTTACCTCCCGATATTATTTAAATTTAATTGTTATTTTTATTTTTGAGAATAAATAATTAAATCTTTTAAGCAGGTATAGTAACATGATGTTCAGTTTTAAGCATTCAATCTTACCGTGGGTTTCTGAGACCTAAATTTCTATATAAAAACATCTTATTATTCCTGTCTAAAACAGAGATAACAAAAATTTTTAAACTCGTATTTTAGTCCCAGAAATCCATGGTTAGATTTAAATGAATTTCATCATCATCAGCTCACTGTACTTCCCCACCGAGGGGCTTGAAGCCTACTCTATGTTATGGGTGACTAAATTAATTTATAGCTTATTAAAATATCCGAGATGCGATAATATAGTGGTAAATTATGATCATTTAATAGATAATTAATAAGGTCTTCAAAACAATAACGTTTTAACACGTTTTAGTTGTTTTTGATATGAAAAATAAGAACAAAGTCTCCTTAAATATTAAGCTTTCTTTACGTTGAACGTATGTATATATATATATATATATATATATATATATATATATATACATACGTTACGTAAATATATATATATATATATATATATATATTTTCTTTATGTTAAATTTCGAAATAGTATTTTTGTCAATATGTCAATTAATAAACGCATCACGTACGGATCGGTTCAAGTGTTAGCGCGAATTAAACGGTTTTTTCCACGACCTAAACATATCATGGTTAAAACTTATAACAAATACGACGTATAAAAGCTCCAGTACCTACTTAAAACGACGACTTTGTTTTATTAACTATGGTTTAAATAAAGCCTCAATTGAAAAAAATACACAAGGAAAGACATCGCTAGGCTTTATTCAGTATCTTGTAAAGTACGTAATGAAGGCGTCTTATCTATATAGGATGGGAGAAAGTTTGACGGTCTTTTTACAGCCCTTACCTAATTCCCCGGTCACCTGCACTACATATTTAAATAAGTACAACAATCAACATAAGGGCGGGAGAGGGGTCGCGGGCGGCGTGAGGCGCGAGGAAGGGGTCTAGCCGCCGGTTCAATGAACTTTCCACCCTTTTATAACCATCACTTATCTTCAATACAGCTACTGGTTAAGTAGTTGGATGTATTCGAGATAGATCGACTGCGCTATGCTGGTTTGAACTCGAAGCTTTATTAAATTTGGCCATTAAGCATGTTTAACAATAATATATTGTCGGGAATTCATGTATTTTTGAGAATGTATTACAAGGATCAAACATGTTCTCTGATGTAATAAATTTTGAATAAAACACCTATTTTGTGATTTAATCTTTTGAACTACATAATAAAATGTTTGTTAAAATTTTCCCTGCTGCTAAATGTGTCATAGTTATGCAATCGCAGTTCAACACATCAACAATGTGAAATGCGGGCATTGGAAGTTTCAAATTAGGGCAACCATACACGTACACCTTCAAGCAAATTCATTGAAACTGCTTGAAGCATAGCACGTATTATGTGTAGCTATAACATTTCTTAAAGATGACAATATGTAAAAAGGTAGTTAATTCACATATGAGTAGTAGATACATGGTTATTCAACTAAAAGTCGGAATTAAGTAGTGAGACGTGAAATTCCAAAACATGGCGGCCATTACGCTATTTCCCTTTTTTCATTTGTTTTGTAAATTGTGAGATAAAGTTAAGTATCAACTTATAACAGTGAGGTTTGGATTGGAACCAACTATAAAGTAATGTATCTTCCTTTTTAGATAGGAAAGGGTTTGTAGATGATTTTGATGAGAAATCTATTACCTATGTAATGTTTGTGTGTTGTGTTTGAACGTAACACATGTTAAACCGTAGTCGACGTCCGTTGTGTTGTGCATCCCGCGCAAGCCAACATAAATAACTGAGCTAGTACTTTGATATCAACTACGTTTAGACCTCGATTTCCGTTAAATTACTGGTTCCTCGTCCTAGATTATGTTAAGCTTAGGAAGATGTAATGTTTGTAAAATTTGTAAGTAAACCGCAATAACCAAATAAAAATATCAAAAACGTTAAGTCGACGTAACAAAGGATGTCTATGTATACGATGTCTACTCGATGATTGTTCACCGAGGCATCACCACTTAAGTACAAAGTTCATTGTTAATTACGAAAACCGGTAATTAAGCAAGAGTTTTATTGCTGTCCTTGGCGTCCCCGGGGAAGCGAAGGGCGGAAATAGAGGCCGGGAACACGTGTGCCGCATGCGCCGATAACGAACCTCGCCTCGCAGACACTAACGCTCTACCATTTCTAAGACAAGAAACCAATCTTAATACAATCCGAATAGAGTTCATAATGGAACGTCTTATAGTTACTTGTGGGAACACTGAATCGTCCCAGTTTGTGTGACATAGGAAAAATATAAATTTGTTGTAAAGTTGTCGAGAACAGGAAAACGGTACTATAAGCTCGCACGTGGTAGGGACTTCCAAGTAACGCCGCGCTATGCCGCGGCTTGGTACCTACAGCCCCCCGCGCGCCAACATGACGCAACCAACTTGCGTGCTTTGTCACATATTTTTCCTCGTTAATGCGCATAAAGTAATGGAACTACTGATAAATAGTTCAGAGTATGCGATGCGGCGCAAGTGACCGCGACAATAGTCTTAAAACTAAGGCCACAATGGCGAGTCTCCAATGGATTGAATTTATTAGAGATTAAGAAAGGATTTCAGATTAATATTTATATTGTATATTCAAAGATTTCTATTGCTTGATTATTATTTTGCTTCGAAAAGATAATTTTTAATTTTGAGATAGGTAGTTAATATAAAGCAAGGGTACGACTAAGCTGCAGCTGACTACTGCTTGAACTCTCCGTGTACAGCGACATTAAATACACGTGTATACATTAAATAAAAAGATTGTGAGACATAATTACGAAAAAAAACTTGAATACATAACATAATACATAACTTGAATAATAATTGATAGAGATGTTACGTAAATAAACAAGTAACAATTATAATTTGTTTTAGGTATAAATAAAAACAATTTCTATTGATAATCCTTCCCACGTTGTTCATAAAGCAGTAGGAATAATGGATATGAAATATGTTTAATTTTTAGATGATCAAATGGAAAGTTACTGTGCAGTAATAATAAGCTTTGTAACTCAGATAGACGCAAATATTCAGATTAGGTACTGGTAGTAAAGAGCATCATAATTTAATGACATAGTTATTTAACAGATAGGATATTAGTTAAGTTAACTAAAGTATGGATTTGAGTAAGGGATGTATAAGAAAAGGGGAGAATATCATTGGGGAGGCCTAATTTTAGTCCTCTTTTCCTTCCAGAATGGGAAGTGGATTTGACGGAGGAGGGGACGCATAGAAAGGATTAAATTCTTTTTCTTTATGTCCCATTGCGCCGTCTATTAAAGGGTAGACAACTCATCTGTAATTGCGGGTGTCTATGGGCACAGGTTGCTTCGCTATTATTCGTAATTAGGTGGCTGATTGATATTTTACCACCTCATGTTTAAAAAAATATATTTTCTTACGTTGTATTTATACCTTTTCCTAATTGAAGCGTCAATTGCTCATCAGTTTGAACATTTGTTAATTTACAAACCACTTTATTACGTTAAAATATTTACAAATTTAAAGGAATTACATTCATTTTACTTCTTAATAAGGAAAAACACAACGTTAAAAACGCTAAAAGATTTTTATGATAGATCAAAATGATTTTTTATTAAGATTGCAGTTTCGTATTGCAGCATTGCCAAAATGGATTCAAGTTATAAATAGATGGTATCTTTTCTTGCAGATTCTGCATGAGGATGAAATGTTACGCAGTTAAGATAAGGATCTAAAGCTACCTCAAGGCGAAACTTAGCTCGAACTTGATCATGTACGTCACCGTATGATGGTGAATGTTGCCCGTTTGTAATTTACCTAGGCAAATTGTATATTATAATAATTAATTCAAATTAACGTGTTACATTTTGACACTTCGTAAATTTTGTACATACATAACAAGTCACTTTATTAATGAATTCGTTTAATATGCAATTTGCCGACTCTTTACAGTTTGCCTAGACAAATTACGAAAGGGCGGCATTCGCAATCGGTCGAAGACATTTATAACGAAACTTTATCAGAACATAACAACTTAGGTGGAATGTTTCTTTCTTGAGAAAGAACCTAAAACGAATTTTTCGAAGAAAGATTTTCATATCAGTCTTATAAAGTACTTTTATAAAATAAAAAGATTATCAGACTGTTAAAACATTGTGACAAATTATAAAGAAAAATTGGATGTACACAAAATCGTATTTTTTATGTCTCAAGACATCATTTTTTATTTAAAATGTCTTGTTAAATTAAAAACAGCAAAATAATGCAGAAAATTAAAAAGAGTTAGTATCAAATAGTTATCAAATTTAGTAAAAATGAATCGAATTGAATTTAGTGATTGGTTCGGTTTGAAGATAACATAGTACGTATTTTTGATAATCAATACAAGTAGTAGTAGATTTATAGGCATTAGATAGTCGCCGGTGGCCGCAGCCGTATCGTGATAGCCTGATAAAACAATCGTAGGTAAATTGTTAGTCATCAACTCACCTATGTACTACCTATATACCTACTACCACCATCACAGTCATTCACTCCCCGCCTACACCTATGCGTTGTCCATTTAAGTGGGCTCACACGGAGGCAGGTGCCCACATAATAGGTATTTAATAGCCAGCACCTACCGTCGCCTCATTATATCCTTACCTCATGACTCTCTATGATTAATTTCTCCATAACAACCTTTGATGTTTTTCTTTTTGACGTTTAGAAAAATTATTCGTATTAATTAGTTAATTTTGTTACTGGTTTAAATATTATTTGATTATTTAAAACACGAAATAAACCAAACTAGGCTTTGTTTTGATATAAAAATTAATACCTGCTCGAATATTTTTCAGTTATTTATTATAAGGTATTTTGCAAGAAATTTGTTGTAGTAAGTGCTTGAAGCGTAAAATAAAGGTGTTATTAGTATAATTTTGTGGGCATGTTTAGCATTTCGTGGTGCGGTGCGCGCGCGTCGTCGCCTGCGCGTTGGGGCCGCTAGGGTGCGCGCCGGCGGCAGCGGGCACGCCTCCCGCGCTCTCCTCGCGCACCACATATACACTCGACATAATATACGAGCTACTCACTGCGAACACCACCCTAGCACTCACCTGGGCCCCGAGCGATGCGCCGGACCGAAAAAACTTCACGACAAACTCAATTTCAGACCTCGGCACGCACACACACTCGCTAGTGTACGAATCGAGTTTAATGGCGACATACGTAGCGTATACGTCACACGTCAGAGCTAATATTATAATAGATGGGCAAGAAAATTACATTGCGGATCGGCGGCGGCGGCGGCGGGCGACGGCAAGCGGCGAGCGGCGAGCGGCGAGCGGCGCTCAGCGAGCGATGTATCGTAGAGAATGTAGATAATGGCGCGGGGTGTGAATGTGTGCGTGTGTGCGCACGCTGTCGGCGGCGCGGCGCGGGCGCACGCACGTCTCTGTGTGCTCGCTTACCCGGCCCACCAACGAGGTTATCAATCTTTAATGAGTTGCTTAATATTTCGCATTTTGAAAAAAATCGTTATTGTCAGATGTAATATCATTAAGTGTTCGATTCAATTGAACATCGGTAATTCTTCTATTAAAATATATGGATTGATACGCTCAAATTTTCAGATGAACTTTAAAATTGGGCGCGATAACTATGTTCCTTTGTTGTATTTGAAATGCAAATAAAAATGTAAGATTTAGTTAACGAGTACACGGTATAGTTGGGGCGAGTTAAAATTCCAAACCCGCAGATTGACAGGCGCCGGCAGCGGCAAAGGCGATGGATAGAGAAAGTTGCGCCTGCGTCGCACGCCGCTCAGCGCCGCGCCGACGCGACCACGGATACAATATCCTTTGAATCCTAACAAATTATACACAACATGCAAATTACACCGCCTCAGTCTCCCCTTGATGTGTATTAGAAAATCACGTAGCACTGACGCACGCGAAGCATACTTTTTACGTAACGTCTCTGAAAAGGTTGGTTGACATATGGCACAATCGATTAAGTATATTAAAATTAAAAGAAATAAATACCTAATTTCATTTTTTATCAGAAATATGCATGAAATATGAATTGGCCGGCTAACTACTTCTTAATGTTATCTAAGTTTATAATTTACCCCATATATTTTACATGTAATTTGCGTCTAAGTAAAATTAATTTGCTAGAAAAAGAAAACATTTAAGAAATGCAATCATTAGGCGGCAAATGTCAATGGCTGGTGATAGGTGGCTGAATAAGAGTGCTGTGCTGTGCCGTGTCGTGCCATGCATTGCCGTGCCGTTCCGTGGCAATGGCATGCAATGGCGATTCCCTCTCGCAACATTTCGAAGGACTTGACGAAAACGATCCATTCCACTTAGCGCCGTCAAATGCGCCATCTCTATAACACTTGCTTAAACTGCCGAGATTAACAAACTTAATGTTTCAAGGAGTTAAAAAGACCTAACGATTTAACATAGGTAATATACGTGATTGGATCGAATATAGACAGACTTTTACTTTATTAAAACAGAAAAGGAAAATGGTATTCCTAGCATCTTAACTTAGAGCTTAGAGTCAAAGATTAAAGCATCACATAGTTTTAAGGAATCACAAAGCTTTGGGACAACTTTAACATGAGGTACCATTTGTAATTAAATATTCTCGGAACTTAGAAAATATACTTCCGGAACCTAACAAGTACTACATATTAAGACCATGTTTTCAATAATCAAAGACAATTTTTAGAAAATCTGCATCCTCTCTTATTAGAAAACTTAAGTGCAGCTCGGGTCCAAGTGGAATCGAACGGGCGCAGGCGTATTTTTTCGTGGCGGCTGCATCGCTACGGCTGCAACGGGCGTGGAGGGCGGGTGGCGCGGGGGGCGGGCGGCGGTGGCCGGCGCTGGAATGCAACAGGTAACCGATTCCAGGAAGGCCGCGGCCCGTTACCGTGCCGAATATCTCCGGCAGTCAAACGCGCCGACAAGTGCGGCGGCCACTTGCGACAACAGCGCGATGCGCCCCCCGCAGCCCACGCCCCCCGCACCCCCGCGCGCTGCATTCCAAGCGACATTGACTTAGAAACCAGTCGGACGGTCGCGCCGCATTCTATCCGCACCAGCCGGGCCCTCTGCATCTTCAATTCGACGCTTTTATGAGCTCACGGTTATGATGCCCACAGCCAGCGAGCCAGTCAGCTCTCGGCGCACTTCGCTTTTATAGGCAACTTAATGAAATAGTAGAATTACACCGAAGCGATTCCATCGCATGATTTTTTCCCTTAACCCTGTTTAATTTGTCTACTTTAACGATACAATTTGTAACAAGAATCCGATTCTTTGTGATCATTTGCAAAATCATTGTCTTAAGGTATGTTTTCATTAAAGAAACCAAATTGGATTAATGTCGATTGTCGATGTCATTGGGAGAAAATAATGTGAAACTCGAAAAATATCGCATAGCAATTCTGCAATCTCGGAAAAATGGATTAAAAAAGTCAAACATCTGTCAAATGAACAGACAGTTTGAAAAAAACACATACATAGGTGTCCACGTAGCTCCACGCCAACGGGATTTGCGCCGACATTCTTTACATTTTACGGCTGAGCAAGCAGCGGTTGTCTAGCGTACACTCATGCGTGCATGTCTAGCAAGAAGCTTTACCTCTATTGCTATACTATAGCTGCTGATGTCACCACTTTTATGACATATTCATTAATAGATTTTTCTTTAAATGTACCCATGTCATTTACTACACGATACCCTGTAGCCCAGGTTAGTTTCAACCTATGTTGGATAAAATGGCTTGGCTTTGGACAGAAGTTTTTGAAAGATATATACATTTGGTCGTAGTATAAACATTTGTTGTGCTTTTGGTGGATATTTACTAAAGAAGTGATTAAGTGATATTGGATATACAGCGAACTTATTTGTTACCTACTTTTTCTTATATAAAAATTTTCGGTTGATGCACAAATATTAATATAAATTGTTATCTCAGCTTTAAAACTAACATAAGCGGCACAACGTTCAAAAGGATTCCTTTATGTCACACTCAGAGACTTTAAGTTGTTGTTTCAGTAACTTTAAGTTATCTACACTTAAGGGGCTAATTAAATAAACACGAATTTAAGCGTAGAAGTCTTTCATAAAAACTACGTATCGTTGGTTTCTGAGACCAAAATCCCCGTAGAAAACATATTGTCATCCCTCTCATTATCCCTGTCAAAACAGAGATAACAATTTGTTATATACAGAGATTTTAGTTTCAGAAACCAACGATACGTAACCATTCGCAACCAACGCAGTTAGCTTATAGTAGGGGAGCCGAAGCGGGGAATTTTGGATTTACTCAAGTGTGGCAGTTAAACATAAGGGGGGAACCTTGCACCCAATCGAGTACTCCTACCGCAAATGAAATTGACAGATATTTCAAAACTAGACTTTTCTGCATGCAATTAACTCATCCTGTCTGAAACAGACGCGCTAGGTCATTTTCAACAATAGATTTTTTTTACTTAGTATCCTGAACGGCTACCCTAAAAGCAAGGCTGTGTACTACGTTATGTTTAACTCCCACGCTCTGGTATATCCAAAAATCCCCGCTTCGGCTCCCCTATTATCAGTGTTCGTAGACTTGTTCGTTTGTAATGTGATGTTCAAAGAATTTGTACTATATTACATGCGCCCGCATTCCTCGCATGACCATAAAATACAGCGAAATGTGACCTAAACTGGAACTAAAGAATACTTCGTGGCCATTGCTCTGGTATAATTACATCTAGTTTGGACAACTTTATGTGTATTTACAAGGTTGCATCTTCAATGTTGATATCTGAGAAAACGAGAACAAAGTTCATAAAAACCGTATAAATTACACTAGTTTTCAAATGCTCGAATTAGAAGATAAAGAACTAAGGTACATAGATGTAAGATATTTAGAAAAGTTGAAGCAACCTTAAGGAATGTACTATTCTCTTATATATACTATTGCTTAAGAAAGTTTAGCCACATTGATAATAAAATAAGAGATAAATTTTCTGATAAGAGCTCTCTAAAATATTCATATCCCGCATTCTATTAAAGGAAGAAAGAAAAAAAAAGGATCTTAAAAGGTACACGGAGTCATCGAACTCGACTATTTTTACCGCAATGTTATTGTGTACGCGGACCCCATTTTATTAGTAGGCAACATGTTGACAGCACAATTGCCGTCCCCCTGAAGTACCCTCAGCCCTCGCCCCAGCACGCGCCTCCCGTCCAAACCTCTATAAATAAATATCTTCATTTGCCCCCATATGATAATATGCATCTGGAGTGCAGCTTATCCCATTTCCTGTCTGCTTGTATTCAATTTTAATACGGTTCCAAGTCGACCATCTGTTTGCTGACTACAGCAAAAACATGGCTTAAGACGACACTAACTTACTGTTATTGCTAAAATCGTAAGTGCACTGAACGCCTTATAAACAAATACGATGTTTATACTATTAATATGAAGATGAATGATTTGATTGTTTGTTTGCATCGAATAAGCACTGAAACTACTGAACCGATTTGAAAAATTATTTTACTGTTGGGAAGCTACATTTTCCCGGCTATATTTATTACTAGATTATTTTTTATTTCCGCGCGGAGTATGCGCCGACGAAGTCGCGGGAAACTGCTTGTTCTCATGCAAAAGATATAATTAGTGCTTTTACTTTATAGTAGTTGTCAGGGAGATCCCAGGCAGATGATATCCTATCAAAACTTCAATGCTGACCTCTTCTAAACCGAAGTTAAGTAGCGCCTGAAGTAGTTGTATCGTAATTCACAACTAGGAACCACTAATAATAGACTAGTTAAGTACGAAAAGTTATGTATGTTTATCTACGTCAATTTTTATGCAATATTTATTTAAATAAGTAAATAATTAATTTAAAATATGTAAACAATATATTACAAAAAGAAATTTTAAATAATATAAGTAACAGAGTAAGTGAGTAGTATTAAGATGAATCCGTTTTGTAATCCGATAAGTGTTTAGATGTAACGTTTAATGTAATTTTGAAAACGATATAAAAAACACTTTTAATATTATTGTATGCACAATAATAATTAATTGTTCTTTTGAACGCATAAAGCCACAAACATGAACTGCATTTAGTTTGATAACACGGTTTAATAATATTATACTAAACGTTCCATGTTAAAATATTAATTAAAAAGCTCGAGCAAATGTAAATGGAAGAGATTAATTGAAGTTTATATTAGATAAGCCGCGACAAGTTGAGCGAGGCGATCTATCTTAGTTTAAATAAGTTACCTTATTAATTTCCTTTTAAAAAGGTATAGTTGTATACAACATGAGGGCGCCCTAGCTCAGACTGATATTGAACTACATGTGGTCATAACTACGTCGCGGCCTCGTCACAAGGACACGCGCAAGGGCCAGGGGACGGCGGTGTGCGGTCGGCGTTCATTCACAAATATTTTCCTAAACTCAACGAGACGCAATATCAAATAAAGCTTTTTGGGGCCAAGTACATTGCATCAATGTCCTTGTAAGTTGCGAGTCCCGGATGTAACCTGGAGACGGCGTTGAAAGATAGCTCGCTACGAGTTCCGACTTGCTAGGTGTTAATAATCTCCCAAAGATTAACCATACAGTTGCTTTTACTCGCACATTCGCAGCATTATCCTTTATAAAAAAGAAATAGGTCTATACACGTATAATATGTCTAAGCTTGGCCGAGGACGAAAATATTAAGTTTTCATAAAATAGAATAATGTTTACGATCCATAAATAAAAATTAATAAATCTAGATCATTACAGTTATAAATACGTAGATTCGGTTCAAAATAACTGAACATCACATGAAATACCCGTCGGAAATGAAGCTGCAGCCGCATCCCCGCGCACCACGTGCCCGCCTTCTCCCACCGCCCGCCGCCCTACCGGAAATATAAACACGATATATTTGTAGAGAAGCGCCCCCTGCGACGCCTTTCAATCATCCACTAATAAGCAGACGGAAGGAAAGTAATCTAGACAAAAGTTTAAAAATAAACCGACTGGGAATAGATCGAAAGGTGAGCTTGTGCGCGCCGGCCTCACGAGTTAAAAATACGCGTCGCCGCCCGCCCGCGCCCTCCGCCCGCCGACGCCGCTGCCGCCCGCCGCCGACCACGCACCAGCCGCCACGCCAGCGCCTCTAGTCACCATTACGCTCCTATTTTCATATTTCAATGATATATCTTTAGGAATTTCTCTTTTAATCATTGCCATAATTTTAAATATCGTCTATTTTACGGGCGTTAGGGTGGAACGTATATAACTACAGGTGTTACTAAAGTAAATAAAAATTATTGTTTGTTTTGCATACATCTGATTCCGTCGATCCGATTGTAATGTCACTTTGAAAAGTAATTGTTTAAACAACTCCAAATCTTTCATAGCAGTACCTATATTGCTTTGCACTTCATTAAGAGCTTACACCTTACCTTCATATAAATAAATAATTGGGTTGTATCTCTATTTTTCAAATGAAAATAACTGAGGATAAGAAGTTCCATCAATGTTCTCATAAAATTACATATTTTTATATTCCCAAATGTTTCTCGTTGGGAAATTCTACATCTACCTTAAAATTATGCAATATGTGATTTTAATAAAAGGTCATAAAGTTGTTGAGGATTCTACATTTACATATAGCTACAGGAAGCCTTTAGAAAGGCATATGAATTCGCTTTTCAAGGCCTTATAAATCTCAGCTAAAGGGTTTCCATCGAGTTAGAGTTACCCAAAACTCATCACTTGTTAGTTCAATTTTCTTTCACAAGTTAATGTCTATTTATTTGAAACGCAGAATTTTTTGATATGATGTCTTTATGCGTCAACAATGAGAATAGAAGATAAGGTGATAAGGTACATTGGCGTGCTTGTGTTACTGGCGCGTGCGGGGCGGCGGGTCGAATGTCGCGTGAGGATCAGGGCGCTGCGCTTCCCCGAATCAGAAGTGTCGTCTTGCGACCTGCGAATCTTCAGGTATCTTGTGATATTCTTTTTACAACGAATTTCTCGACACGGCACTTTTTAAAACTTATGGGCAAAACAAAAAAATTCAAGGTATCTTTGTTAGTCTGGTTTGTCTCCTTCTGGTCTATGTTAGACTGGATACAAAAGTGATTTAGAAATGATCATATGAATGAATTTGTTCTTTTTAGGTGAACGCGAACATGGCTCGGGATATATTTCACACATCGCGATGTTGCCAGTCACTAATTGCTCTGGGTCGCATTCCTGAAGGTCATAGTTGTCATTCGTAATATATCAAAGTAGCGCTTTCGCAGCTCTCTAGTCGTTTAAATCTATTATACTTTTCTCTACTGAAGAGGTCCATTGTAAGTTGTAAGAGATTTTAAGATTTCTTTAGTCGATCGAGGACCTTGACGTGACCTTAACATTCCCTTATGTTATTCGATTGCGGGACAATATTAAAACGTTCAGTTCACACGGAATATGCCCAGAAGGTACCTACGAACTGCCAGTGATACCAAAAATGTGAGTCAAGGATACAGTTCGCTATAGTGTGTGAAAACCGCCCGCCCCCCTACACCCGTCCCCGCCACATTCTATTATGTATATCATAATATACACATAATATTCGTTGATTAAAAATATGATTTTAAAACACCCTTAACGATATTATTTGTGAAAAAACTCAAGTGTTTTGCGTCACAAGATGTTTTCATTAAATTTTTTTGGAAAAAATACATTGTCTCGTTTTTAATACACGACTGTTCGCATTCTAATTTTTATTTTTTTATATTAGATCTATTAGCCGCCTCCATTACTGGAGCCGGTTTTAGAATTACCCCGAGCTAAGCAATAAACGCTAATATCAGATATTGCAGTCACGTCTTAATATAGTTGATAGATAAGAGTGTTAATATGGAGGCAGGGACTTATCGTACATATTTTAAACTTTTAAAACTTCGAATGGCAGGGCAGAGCATGCGAGCGCCGACCTAACGGGTTCCGCTCGGAGTCGATGAGATAATTGACAAAAGTGGGCGTAAAACTTCCACACATATCTGAAAACGTTATGAGCCCAAGATATACCTCACGGAGCGTCGGAACGATCGGCTAGAGCAGGAGACCGCCGCGGATGTAAAGTTTTACAGAGGTTCATTCAATTATTGTCGGGTCGCGGAGAGTGGGAGTCGGGGGACGTCGTCGAAGGGCCGCCGGGGTGCGGGGGCCGGGGGCCGCCGGGAGCAGGAATATTCAAAGCGTGAGAACGCCGCGCGACCCGCATGCCGCGACTTCACATATCTCACGCGCAACCTCTGCCATCGACCGCCGTCGAAAAGCGACTTTATTCCTTCGTCTTAGAGCTGCAATCGGCAATTTCGGCGTTGCGGTTATCGCTTGGAACATTCGAGGACAATACTTTTCTAGTTTAGGTACGGCTGGCATTGGCCCGGATACTATCGATGAGTGCGCACGTCCACTAGCTGGCGACGACACCATCCACATCGATCGTATATGTACTCATACTGTGGAATGTTCCCTATGTTGATATCGTGTCGGTCCACCTTCCGTCCCCATCTTTCCCTACACCTACTGCGACCGCTTTTAAATTACATTGCAATGGTGAAAGTCGTCTTATAAGTAATTACAGAATCATCATGCAAGACACGACTAGATGGAAGATCATCAGACACATTTAACCGCTTACCGTTGGTGCGTATGTAGTTCGAGCTATAAACCCGAATCTTTTTGATGCCTGATCTACCACAAATAACTCAGCCGAATGTCATGTGACTACGTGGGTAAAGTCTACGTCAAAAATTCTGACTGGACGTTAATGGTCCTTTTATTGTCGGCGCGCGGTTCGTCGGATAACTGTGGGCGTGTCGTAAAACATTTTCTTTCGGACGGTATAACTACGGTGCTATTTTATTTTTGCACCGTTCTTGGCGTTCTAGGAAATACGCTTCTCCTGGTCCGGGGTCCGGAGTCTGGAGTGACAGAGGCCGAGTCGTCGGACTTTGCGCCGCTGCAGTTTCGGCGCACGGCGTTCGCCTCACCTTGAGACCGGGCCGTCGCATCCTAAATATAGACATCGGATTACGTACCGGCGGCGACGGCAACGGTGCGACATCGGTCGCGGTGCACACGTTGAGGCTAGACACGCTCGTTTTCGGTAAAATTGGGAAAATTTCGTAGGGGGTCAGGGGTGTGGGGGGCGAGGCGGGGGCCGGGGTCGGTTTCGGCGAGGCCCCGGCGGGCGTCGACCTCGTGAAAGGCGCGCGGCGGCGGCGGATCCGCGCGCGCCGGCCGCTCGCCTTTTTACGCGCTCTTTCCCGCGCCGCGCCGCCGCCGCCGCGCACAACCCCGCGGGCCCCCGCCGGTCGCCGCCCGCAGATAGCGCGCCAGCCGCCGCCAACCGGCCCGCCGTCTGCACCGCAAACATATATTATAATATTTCGTCGACCACGCTCAGGGAAAGTAATAAATCCCTCATAGCATATGTTTGCCAAACACAACTTAAACTGTATTCTCCAATATTACTTTTACACCGATGAATAGGTATAGGTGTTTCAACTTAACTTTACAGTGAAATTGCAATCATACAGTGTCACTTGTATTGACACTTACATATATGTAATTGTCTTATTTTTTCAATGAGATTGATAGGGGTTACAATAATGTCGTCCCTCTCATTCTTATACATGATTTTACAATAATAAAAATACGCAGATACAATAATCTAATTGTATAACGTTGTAAGATAAAAATTACGTCTTTAATTCATAGGTCCATATAGGTTAGGTTAGGTTATTGTATTACTCTACAATACATTCTCTCTCTCTCTCTCTCTCTAACACATGATTTCAAATTCATGGAATATTAAAGATATATGTTTAACGCCAATAACACATTCTTAGTTAGAATGAAATTTTTAAGATTTCGGAATTTATGTAAAGGACATAAAATATTGTAAATCAGCTAAACCGGAGCAGTAACTTAATCACAAGTTCGAAGAATAATATAAAGCGGGCCGCTAGTGCGTGTCCCCTGGCCGCCGCTCCGCCGCCGCTTCGCCCTAATTAAACAATAATCGAAAAACTACAATGAACGGGCGCGCGGCCCGCGTCCTCGGTGTCCCGCCGCCCCCGCCCCGCGCCCCGCGCCCCTCCGCCCGCGCCCCGCGCTGACGTCACCGCCGCTGCACTCCTCATTATCGCCTCTCGACGTACATCGCTCTCTCATACTGCACATTAATTGTACGCGACATGTGAACCGCGCTCACTCTGCACATCATTACGACGCACCAACACCTTGCACCAAACTATTAACAAACAATAATTAAATATTTCATACTGTATTATTTAATAAATACTTCCTATTTTATATATATGTAAATAAATCGTTCGTTAAATAATGTAAACATATACGTTCGCGTGTCTTTTTAAAAATAAGTTTTCAGTAAATATATCATAGTAAAAAAATATTTTTATGTACATATTTTAAGCGTTATAGTGATTTTTGGCAGTACATCATTGCAGCGAGGTAATTAAAACATGGAATATCTTCAAAAAAGAAAATGATTCGAAGATGTAGGGTGTCCATAATATCCCCAATAGGGATTTTCCGCATCTTAATAATACATTGATCAATTAATTAACAAGAGTTTGTGATGGAGGAATTTCCATCAAAATTTATTGTTTTTAACATTAAAATAAAATCAAAAACAAATTTATTAGTTGAATAATTATATTAGATATTTAGTCCATCGCTATTTTTTACACTGTGTAAATGCAGAATAAGTAGTGAAATATTATTCTGTCGCATCATTTTAGTTTTATCGCTTATTTTTATCAAAACGTTCTTGTTGTAATTATACCTTTCTCATTTTGTTGATTTAATTAATTAGAGAAAGTTAAGTACAATTTCTTTAAAGAGTTATAAATATCAGTTACCTAAATTTAATTTTAAAAACAAAAAAACCCGACTGATGAAGTAGCGCCATCTTTTGACTGCGTTTTAAAAAAACATTTAATTTTTTTTATTTACACTAAATAAAATGCAATTTACAACACTTTCATATTTTATAATAACTCCAAAATATTTAAAACATATAACATATAAAAGATAAATGTTACGGTAACTGGAAAAAAAACTTACGACGAGTGGGATGACGTATAATTCTCATATTTTTTTAGAGTTTAAAGAATCGAATCAAAGATTTTTCAACATGTATGACTAGGATTAAAACACTACTTTTCGTTGTTAGGTTTGTGTCTACAGATCGTCATTACATGGGCGAGAAAGCCATAACTTAAAAAATTACTTTCTGTGTAACAGTAAAGTAAAAGATTTGAAATAACCCCACAATCTGATTTCGATTATACCGACGGGAACAGAGGACAGCTAGTCTACACTATTTTTATAAAGAGGAAAGATTTGATAGTTTGTTTGCTTCGAATAGGCTCGGAAACTACTGAACCGATTTAAAAATTATTTCACTGTCGGGAAGCTACACTATCCTTGGGTGCTATAGGCTATATAATTAGATAGGCTAATTATTAGATTTTTTTTAATTCCGCGCGTCGAAGTCGCGTTCGACAGCTTATTATCTTTTTTTGTAACTTGTAAGTAACCGAAGAACTCTAATGCGGTGACACTGATATCTCTTGCATTCTCTTTGACAAAAAGAAGACTACATTGTATTAAAAGAAGTGTCACTGCAGTCGAGGTGCATTAACAGTTTTTGAGTGTTTCCGGATAAAATAAAGTTAAATGATGGTCACTGTAGCGGCGGTAGTAGGCATTGCGTTGCCGGGATGACGCGGCGCCAACGTCACGTTGGCGGCGCCATCGCGGAGGAAATCGTCACTAACCAACCACTGCTGGCCCGAGTTCGAATCCCAATTTAAATTTGTTGTGGCGGTAAAGTTATTCGTGTGTATGAAAGAATAATGTATGTCGGTTTATTAAATATGTACTTAAATGGAAACCATTTAAGAGGTGGTTTAAAAAAAAGTAATTCTAATGTTTACTATTATCGATTGTTCAATCGATAATAATAAGCATTAGAATTATTGTTCATAGAACATTAGTATTTATTGTTCAATAAATAAGTGAAAAATAGAAGACAATTCTAGCCATCAATTACGCGATTAAATTAAAACTTACAACAGAAATTCCACTTTTTAAGTTATTACTAATGTATACATGTATAAATGTATACAGTGTACAATGTTATGTTTATATAAGCTAAAAAAGATAAATTATATCTTATTACACGGTACATTTAAAAATATAACACATCAAAACCATATCAGTTTAGATTCGAATTCAGTTTGCAAAGGCAAGAAATTTTGCTGCTTCCAAATTATAATGATGTGCGCGAGAACATCATACCATGGTGTTCACGATAAATGTTGACAAGGAAAATTTAACCCAATGCTAATAGACTTACAGTAGAGTTTTAACAAAACGGGTAACATCGTAGTTATCGTATAAGACCTTACATGCCTGTTCCAAATTATATTAATTGAGTAGGTGGGTACGATTAAAATTTGAACACAAGTAAATATAACTTTCATTGCTACTTACCGCCCAGTGTTGCCAGTAAGATAAAATTATCTTAAAAATGACACAATTAAATTGATTGTTGGTTTCTCTATAGTATAAGTTGGCAAACGAGCAACCGACCACCTAAATTCGCCAAAATAGCGAAGGAACTGATGCCCAGACATTTACATTTGCAGACGCGTTACCTACCTTTGATCGATAAAGGAGGGGTACATGGAGGATTATTCTACTTCCTATGCGTCTCCTCCTCTGACCTCACCTTCCTATTCATTTCTTACCAAGAAAAAGGGTGGGAAGGGAAAGTCGTTTTATTTCGTTATGCGGTTTAAAAACAATCCTCTATGTATTAAAATATTTACGAGCAACCAGTGGAATCCAGTAATATTTGTTTACTCGAAATCCGATCAAAACGTCTTGTTTATGGTCGAGTTTATTAATGAACTCTTTTAAAATATTATTGTATTAATACAAAGAGAAAATATTCGTTTGTCTTTGTTCCCGATAAAATCCAAAATCTTTGAACCGATCTTACAAATTTTTTCAGCGGTTACGATGAAGTTATTAGACATAATGATGATAATTTACATGAAAACCATCTACCTCTATTTAAGAAAATTGTGTATAGATGTGAAATTCACACAGTTATTGAGAAGAAGTGCACAAAGCTATTTTTTTTATTGAAAAAATTAAAAATTAATTATGTTCGAATGTAGAATAATGAGCGAAAACAAATTCGTATAAACAGTTGTATTGTTTGTGTTAATTTCAAAGTTATTTTCTTTACTTGGACGACTATATATAATTTTATATATTGACGCTTAACAATTAATTAATTGACTATTTAATTTTAGCGCTTATTTTGTTTTATTTGGTCTAGATTGTGATGTGATTGTGTTACATTAGGGTATAACAAAAATCAGCGTCTGTTGTCTTATCATGTTTGACGTCAATCGGAGTACAATGACTAGTGGGCGCAGTTATAGGAAAGGTGTATAGTATGTTCGCAGATAAGCAGTCCAATGTATCTGTGTTTAGGCTCGTATCAATTGCACAGATGTTAATCATTTTACTATCTATAAGCTAACGTGAACACCACCCGTTTGTACTTTGTCTAGACAAATTATATGGAATCGGCAAATTGCACATCTAATAAATGACATTAACAGTTACAAATAGTCTTATTCTTGGTTTAATAGATAACATGACAAATTATCAACTATGTTTTCTGAAGCTTGACTTAGGTCAGCCTATTTTTTTTACCATAAGTTAGACATCTAGATTACAACGTTGAAGATTTGTTTCGTTCTTCGCAAAGTTAATAGTTAAATACCAAGTTTTCAATTAGCGTGAATTTTAAAAGATTTCTTTGCTTTTGTCAAGAAGAATAAAAGGGATGGCAATATTGTGGTACTACATGTGTTTGACGCCTACAACATTAGCGCCTGATATTCAATGAGGATCACCGAATTGTACCCAAAGCTAAAGTTATTGATAGACGTATGTAAGAGTACGATTAATAAACATTAATTCGTTTAATCAAATAAAAATGATGCCACAGACTCATCTTTCATCTTTAATGTAAAAATTTAAGAAGAACCATAATTATAATTTTGTATCCAGGCGCTGGCTGAAAAGCTGGATAATAGATGTAGTCGTTTTGTGCTCCAAAACATTTGGTTCGTCGGTCAAATCTAATGTAATCATTTTTATACAAAACATTGACGTAGATACGAACATAAATGTATTCAGTAGTGGACGATTTACATTTCAAAACTGTTGTAAATATTAAAAAGTGTGACGGACATTTTGTGCCCCATTTGTTTATCTGGATCAGTGGAATGGCAAAGTCGATTGTCATTGACATGCTCTACTTTTTTTTGTACTATTTTATTGATAGGTAAAGGACTTTAAACTAATCAGACATTTTTGGCAATATGTTAATGATAGTTCCCTTTAAGGGTAAATCATCAATTCAATAGGAACGTCATGTTTACTTATGTTTTCATTGCTTTGATTCATTAATAATTTTAAAAGAGCATTTTGTATTGTCTATTCAAGGATTATATAGTTTTACTAGCTTTTACCCGCGACTCCGTCCGCGCGGAATAAAAAATAGAAAACGGGGTAAAAATTATCCTATGTCCGTTTCCTGGTTCTAAGCTACCTGCCCACCAATTTTCAGTCAAATCGATTCAGCCGTTCTTAAGTTATAAATGGTGTAACTAACACAACTTTCTTTTATATATATAGATTTAAACTTTCAGGACAATATAGCAACTTTACGCTTGTTATTAGTAATCCAAAACGTATTTTTGCATATTTATGTGCTTTATGTAAAAGGGATATTTTCGAGGACGACGATGATTTTGTATATAAAAGTGTTATGTAACAGGACACGAGTTGTCTTCCGTATGTATCTAGGCGTCAGATTTGTAATTCGTAGAAGAGGCGCCGCGGCTCGACCATCGATTATGTATGAGACCAAGTCACACGTCAATTGTTATATTCGTTTATTTTAATGTATTCTCGATGTAGAAGGCGCCGAGAATATTTCTGCCACAAAATGTCCTTGTACTAATTACATTTGGTAAAACTGAATCTATATTAAAAACGGTAGAACATTTGATTGTTATGCTTCGTCTCTTTTGGCCGACTGAGACGGAGAGACAGTACTTAAAGTTTTCAAGAACTGTTTCTAAAATTAGAAAAATTATTGTGTAAAAAATAAATAAGAGAAACATGAAATGGTCATAATATTAACACGATTGTATATTGTTTGCCAAGAATAGTTTTATTTTTAAGTTTCTGGTTCGTGAAACAGCGTTGAAAACAATTTCCTTCGTGTCTTCTATTCATAACTTTGGGAAATGAGGAAAATCCAAACTGTGCCAAGTCGAGACTAACTAATTTACGATAGATATTTAACACAACGATAGTCATAGTATCTATTTATTGCAAAATGTCTCGTAGATATTTGTTATTCAACATCCACTATACATTGATTGTTAATCAGAGGGTAATGGTTTATGTTGGATAACATACATGTATATGTTAAAATATTTTAAGAAAAATTATAAAACAATTACAATTGGTTTAAAAACTTCCTTCTCTCCTCCCTAAACTTTAATACAATTTAAGTAGAAAATATAAAATTAATAAGAAATATAATGCTAAGAATAAGACTGTTCAATTCATATCGCTTATTGTGACAATTATGTAATAATTGTTATTAAATAATAGTGACCATGTTGTGAGTGTCGGGCGAGACGCGAGACGCAAGAGCGGCGCCGGCTTGACGTGACGTGAAGGGCAGGTGTGCGTGTGCGCAGCGCCCGACTGCGGCCGCCACGCCGGCTTTCCGCGAACCTCACCACATTAAATTGCACGCCGGAACATGATACAACAAAATGACTCCTCGATTAGGAACAATAGAGTTCAAACTCGCGTGCCATTACTTATATGCGAATGTCTCCCCGATTAACGGTGTCCGTGATTTGTGAATCCTGTATCGCTGCGATAGCACAATGGTGCCGGTGACGCCTAGGTGTAAACAACGAGCGCGTTGCCCAAACAAAGCGCAGGAAATGCATAACTTACCGGAGAAGGCGGCGTGCGGGGCGAGCATGCGAAGTAAACAGGCGCACGTGCGGCGGTGCCCACAGCCGGCGGCTGCGGTGGACGTTGCGACGGCGTCAGTGCAGCGCGGGCGCAACTGCAGCGTGCGCGGGGCGCGGGCGCGCGCGGTCGACTGGAGCGGTACGCGGGGCACCCCTCCCGCCAACCCCCGACCGCGGCCCGCGCACCCCCGTGCATCTCCCCGCCGCCACGCACATTGTCAACAAACACCGAATGAATGGAAATGAGGCCGCGCTGCAGCATGCACTGCCGTTGCGCCGCGTCGCCCTCATCGCGCCGTATCGCACCCACATCATTGTCTACGTCACACTGATACTGCATTTATTATAATTTATATCGAGACTTTCACTCGCGCGCAGCGACAGCGGCTGATCATTGGGGGAATGTTGCAGTAACGTGTAGGTACTGGTGACGCAATGCGTTAAGTGGACACCGATTTATAGAATACATACAAACTTCAACTTTTATCGAGAGACATCATTGTATTTGTTGCTATCTTTTGTTACAAACAATAGATGGATATACCCCAATAACTCGTCGCAAAACATTTTTTGATAAAATTGATAATTTTAGTATTAAAATTATTGAAAGTGTATTTATAGTCCGAACAGTACGGCGACACAAGGATTGCACTAGAAAATGTATAGGGCAGGAAGCGCGGCGCTTAGCGGCCGTTGACCCCGGCGGCAGGCGACGGCGCGAGCACCCAAACACCCGAATTCTTGTGCGTGCGCCGCGCGCGCCGATCAAACACCCACAGTGGCATCCGAGTCCTGCTCTACCATAGCTCGCGCTACCAGACAACACACACCTTTGTTCTAGAACTAGAACTTACCACAAGTAAGTTTCTTATACATATTTAAGAAAATACAATACACATATGACTTTCTGGAGTGATGTAACATCCACGTCACCATTCGAGACAAACCCGATGAAGCGTTTCTTGTACTTATAACAGTGGGTTTCTGAGACCAAAACCTCTGTTTAAAACATATTTTATCTCTGTTTTGTCAAAGATAATGACAGGGATGGCAATATGTTTTATAACTTTGGTCTCTTAGACCAAAAACTTATTATCGGACTGATTCAGGAGGGTAATGTTTTTTGGGGTTTGTATCTAAGTGGCATTCGATTTTGACGACAGAGGTGTGATTCGATTCGTATTTTTTCTTGAAGTGTGTTAGTCAGTCTTTTATATTTAATCTAAATTTATTCATCTAATACTCTACTCTATCAATCTAATCGAACTTTGTTTGGACCAAAGCACTGACATGTTTGTAAAACTAAAAATTGCATTCGTGAACAAGTTGATTTAAATATTTCTAACAAAAACACTTCAGCAGAAATAATAAGTTCCATAAACGTCCAATGTCGTATACATTTTTAGGTTATATTGTAACATGAATGTAGTGGGAATAACGTACACTTTATCAATCCTGCGCACGTATTATTCGTGCTATAACCTCTGTACATTGATAATGTATCCGGCGACTGCAAACCGCCCGGAATGCCTGATTCATGGGATTTTCCTCATACACCTTTCGTTTGCGGGATAACAATGTTACATTGCAAGTTATATCAAAGGTAACTAAAAAATTGAACTATTTTTAGATTGTATTTACATCTCGAAAAGCCAAACGCCATTAGTTTGTGGACTAAAACCACATTTTAAATATTTATGAATAAACCTTCTTATAATCTGTATTTCTGATTTTTATTCTATATTGTGAATGTGGAGGGAATTATGCCTGAATTAATGTATACTCCCAAGCGATACCTGTTACAAGGAAATCTTGTACAAATTACTATCACAACTAGAAGTCGACCGTGATTACTAGTATTACTTTATGATTCTGAGTTACGTCTGATAAGTGAAGTACACAATTCAAGTCCACGCCCAATCAATGTCGTTTATTTGAAGGATCGGATGAGGAAAAAAGAACAATAGATTTTTCTTTCAATTTATAAAAATGTGAGCTCTGTTAAAAAAAGAAATGCCTATCGATAAAGGTTGTCATTAATTACATGACATGTTTTTCCTATCTTCTTCTACATTGTTATGACGTCTTAATTTTTTTTAATGTACCTTGTATCGCACTGGTCAATGTGGTTCATTGCTAAGATTAAGAAACAGTTGTGATAGTTTGTAGAAACTTACATATTTTTCTGCAGGTAGTCGATTGGAACAGTCATTGTAATCGTAATATCCAAAACTAATTCCTTTGTCAGACTTATATTTTTTTCGTCGAAGAAACTCAGTGCGCGGTGTAATTTTTATTATACCAAACATCTGGCGTCCTGATTCCGCGAACCGCTGAGCAGGTGTAATTTTTATAGCGACTAACAGAATGAGCGGGTTCACTCATAGATTTAACCGTCGTTATTTACACAAATACAAAATTCCAAATCAAAGACGACGCTGACATCTCAAATATATATAAAAACTTGAGAGGTGTCAAGGGACACCCGGATGGAACGAAGTTCCTTTTAATTAATTGGTGAAGGAACCAATGTTTATTCTATGCATAAAAAACTTAAGTCTTCACAAGAAGTACATTTTATTTCTATGAATTTTCGTTATATATTGTCACGTCGTTGCCATGGTGATATAGCAAAAAGTGTCGTGACAACTTTTCGTAAGAATTTTTTCCGTCTAGCCCCATTTCACAACGCGCGATAAGGAACTTCGTTCCAAAACTGTGAAATGTGTGAAACCTATATATACTGACCTATGAAACGAATATTACGTTTTTAACATATCTTTTACTAGATGTAAGTACCTTCGTACACAAGGCAACGTAAATTTTGGAAATCCGACGAATTTAGTTACTTACGCAACACAGTCATGGAGGTGCGTACACAGCACGCGTCGTCGACATTTTGTTCTTTCGTCGTCATCACCAGAATATGAATGGATCGATTTGTGATGGATTCTAGAATGTACTCTACAACAATTTAACTTACCTTGATTCATATGGATATAAAATTAACTGCCATACCCATCGTCGTTAAGTGGTCACTCAGGGTGTCCCTCAGTGTATATCAGATGCAATCAGATACCCACCAATGAATTAAAAAAAAATGTCAAGTTACTCCTGCACACATAAGCTATCTTCCAGTAAAATTGCCATCAAAATCGGTCCAGCAGTTTCGAAGATTACCCGAATACATACCGCATACAAAAATTGGCGTTAGCAGCAACGCAAATATAAGTATCTTGTTCACGAAATATGATTTCTTTCGATATAACAGAAACTCCAATTTTATTAATTGTATAGATAGTTGAGAAGAGAGAAATATACACTAAGTACTGTTTAGTGGATCTACTAAAGAAATAGTGTGGCTATGAATAAAATCAATTTAAACCAGTGGTTCCCAACCTTTTTGGATCCATGTCCCATTTTTCAGGATGAACATGACTATTGTCCCCTTATAAATTTTGTTTAGAAATAAAATTTAAAATGTTAGAGAAAAATTTAAATACTACTTTTGGCTGACTAGATCAATTTCGTATAAATTTTTTAAACACGAAAACACATATAAATAGTTTAAATGCAAAGGATTTTTGTCTCTAAAACGTTTTTATGTACTTTTTAGCACTGACTATCATTGTAAGGATGTTTAAATCCTCCCACCCTTAAGTTTTTAAATCTCCGAATTGCCCCCCTCTAAATCCAAATGTCCCACAGGTGGGACGTACGCTCCACTTTGGGAAACACTGATTTAAACTCTTACAGAACATTGATTTGAATAAAGGAAATGGTTAGAAATAAGTATTGCTATTATATATTCGTATTATAACATTATATTTCAATAGAAAAATATTACATAGAAATAATAAATTTATTCTTAAGTAGTAAATAATCCGTCAATTACTTAGAATTCCAATTAAAAAGAAAACAATCTTAATAACGAAACATTTTAATAATTGAAATAAATTATTGTATATAGGAATAAGTTATTTTGTATAAGTAAATTACAGTAAATTAATTAACTTAAAAACATTGAATGGAATTGACAAATATTGCAATATCACACACTTCATTGTCATTGAATTCAACTAAAATTGAAACATGGTCAAATAAAATTAAAATATATCAATAAAACTAGTATACCTTAATGGTAAGAAGTAATCTTGTACTCTTAATAATTTGGAATAATTATAATTGAACTACGAGTATGGATAAACATTTGAGCAATGGGATCGAGAGATCGAAACAATGCGTTATTTTGTTCGACAGATTAAATTCAAAACAGGAACTCTAGGCAAAGTAATATTCGATTAAAGATTTCTCTAATAGAATCTTCAAAAATTGTCAAAATATATAAGGGTTAAATTATTACCTAGTTCCATACATTTTGCATCGAGTCTTACTTTGTCTAGAAGGATTTTGTTTAATCTATGTATGGTTTAACATTACACTATTTATACGAACAATTCGTTTCTGATAAAAATCAATCAGTTTTCAATCGATCTCATTGCAACTCGCTTTGTGCGACTTGATTAGAGGTATTCGTGTAGCTTTGACACAAACTTCATGTCCAGAAATCTTAACATCCTTAACTAGCACATTTACATATTTACAATTTGGTTATTTAATATGGAATATGATACTTTGGTAAAGTAAATGTACGGTTGTCCGGTGCTGCGCGCTGCTGGTCGTAGGTGCGAGGTCTGTGATGTTGGGTCTGTCTAAAGCTGTCTTATCCGAGGCCCACGTCGAGACACATCATCACTACGAAGCCGATAATGCAGCCCCATGTCGCCAGTTTACCATTACCACTGCACAAAAAAGTTTACAACTACATAACCTAGATATTCTAAAGATAGGGACTAATTTTGTATATTAATTTTGTTACTGTTGAATGGAGTCATATTTGAACTTGTGCACTTAGAATGTAAATAAGCTAGATGGTTATAAAAATCCTTCACTTACTCTTCTTTTAAAGGATAATTTAAACATTTATTTAAATTGCAGCGGCGGTTAATTTGAATAAAGGATGTAGCTGCGGACTTTCGCAGTTCAAATGTAAAGAAAACATAGATCCGTTATAAGATGTCGTCTCTGTCGTCATACGATACGGGCCATTGAGGAGTAACGAGCGTATGTCGCATGAATACGAAGGAGCGAGTGGATTAGTACATCGCGTCGGTTGGGGCGCGCGCCTCACGCACTCGTCTATACAGAGACAATAGTCATCGGCCGCCCACCGGAATCCGCTAACTGGAATTATAAGCCATTACAATAAAACGGTTCCCCGTAGCCGCTTGCATGTCTTGTATGTAGAATTTTATTGGAAAACTAAACGGCTATTTATGCGCGCCTCCGCGATTTATAGCATATTTTGACTCGTTAATATTGTGCACGCGAATGATTTGTGAATCGTTAGGCGCGATTGTATTCTTTTCTAAACGCTCGATTGCTCCAAGACACGATCACTTTACATCGCTTATAATCAATTTTTCATACACATAAAGTCAGATGATTGTTATAACACCTTTGAATGTTGCATAAAATCTATTGTATTTAAATTCGATTTCAAATCGAAAATAGTTTTATGAAAACAAATGATTGTTAAATTAATTAATATCAATTTAATCGCTTTGTCACAAATGTCACTTTAATAAACTGTAAATACGATCAGAGGCGTTTTAACCATATTGGGGACTCAGATGCGAAAATCAGTCTGGCACTCCCCGAGGCCTACTCCGTCCGTACCCCTTTAGCACCCCAGAGTTAAGACAGCCCTGAAAACGACCGACAATCGCTTACACCACTCACAATTGAAACAGTAATAGTAGACAGGAACTACGGTTCCTCACGATGTTTTACTCCATCGTAAGAACTTCGGATAAATGTACATATGAAATGAAATATGAAAATTTAAAAAACACATTGGTAATTGACGGGTATCGAATTTGAACGTGTAGATTTCGGTCCGGGGTACGGTCGACCAATTAACATCTGCGGCACCGATGCTCTTATTCAGATCAGATCTAGTAACGATAGATAAAACAAGACACGCGCTGAAATCAAGCTTAATTCCTATCTAGCTGACGTGAAATCAAATTGCCTTCTAAACACATGAACGAATCCTTTCGTGTATTATTGTGTCATTATCGTATATTATGTAGTCGAGTAATCCCAAGTACATTTATAGTAATGAAATTATAATGGGCAAATCGTTAGAGCTTCATTGGAATATAAATTATTTTGGCCAACGATTTTTATAACGCTCTGAAATGATGATTGCAAAAGTTTTGACATGAGAGTACTAACTTTATGGATCCATGTTTTGTGCCTAGCCTGATCTAGGCTCTGTTCTTACTTAAATAAACTTCAGTAGGTACAAGGTCGATTAAGGTAGGAATCTGCTAGGCAGCGGTTGATTTGCTATTTCGGCGAATTCAGGTGGCTGTTTGCTCGTTTGCCACTTTATAATATATGAATTCAATTATGATGACAAAGGTAAAAACCTATTTAATGAATTTTCGCATTTTGCATTAGATTTACTATATGTGGAATGATTTAATAGCTTAGCGTAGGTATTTTCGTTTCGGATTTCTAAAGTTTTTTTTACAATTTACAAGTATTACTATATGTACCTTAAGTTGTTTGTTAAGAATCGATTACATAAACATTTGTGAACTTTCATAAAAGTGAAACATAATATTTGAGACTTTTTCTTACGGCCACAACCGTGTTCTTTATTCGTTCCATTTCAATGTATCAATTCCCAGAATGTAATGTTAGTTAACAGTGGTTAGTCAAAGAACTGATTGTGCTAATTAGCATACTATTAATTCGCGACCGTTACAAGGAACAGTAAATCGGTCGGCGGCGATGCGGGGCCGCTTGGCGCGGGGTGTGGGGCCGCTTGGCGCGGGGTGCGGGGCCGCTTGGCGCGGGGTGTGGGGCCGCTTGGCGCGGGGTGCGGGCGGAGGCTGAGCGGTGAGCAGTGTAAATATTCGCGAGCGGGATCGGAGGCGCGATCGGGATATCTGGCGGTAGGTCAGGGAGAGTTGGGCAGTGCGCGCCGGATTCCCAGACGGTGACGTTGGTGGTTAGACGAACTAGCGCGGCGTCATCGGCCTTATCCCGGCTACGGACACGTTATTTCACATATTTATTATTATTGAAGGTGGCGAGACGGTGACAAAACCACGCGCGGCGCGCCGATCCCGCACTGCGGCAATATCGTGCCCGCCCTGCAAATAGCCGCGCGGCAAAGGCGGGCGGCGGGCGCCCGGTAGCGGGCGGCGGGCGCCCGGTAGCGGGCGGCGGGTGGCGACGTGCAGGCACGTGGAAAGGGTCCACGAGGTACAATATATTTTAGACGAATATATCAATTTTATTTATTCATTACGAAACAATCATTTTTTCTTCTGGTCTTCTGTGATAGTAGTTTTTAGTTCGAAATTATATCGAAAAAAGCTTTCCGGTATGTAAAGCTAACTGAATTGAAATTATGAACAAGTTTTAGAAAAAAATATTATGAAATAGTAGGTTTCTTAAGTATTAATTATAAAAGTAGTAGATTTACGCGCGACTTTGTCTGCGCGGAATTAAAAAAATAATTAATGAGTAGCCTACGTGTACTTCCAGACTATTTCAAAAACGGTTAACCTGTTTTCAAGATACCTTTTAAAAACATCTATCCATACTTTCGCATTTATAATATTACTAAGAAGTAAGATTTTGTATTAATTGTTTATTAGGCAACAATAGATTTGTATGCGGTGCGGGTGCGGTGCCGTCTGGCCGGTCTTTATATAGTAGTGGTGGCGATGTCGAGGGTGCCGGCTGCCGGCTGCCGACGCGTCCGGGGTGTCAGACGGCGTCGGTATTTCGGGCCGGGTATTTACAGCGCGACGATGGCGGCAGCGCAGCGCTTACATGCACGTGCCGCCTGCACATTGCGAAACACTATTGCTTTTTTACACCTATTAGACTCATCCGCATTCATATATGTTGAACATAACATGCCGACAGAGAACGCAGCCGTCTCGTCTGGACTGCAAGCACAGAGCTCATACAACGAGAAAATATATCAGCTCAAACAAGGGTAGAGTTTAAGATGTAAAAGTAATCTAGTGATGTGTTAAAATTGCATTGAAGATTAGGAACAACACACACAACTCACGCCTGTAAACCAGAGGGTTTAGGCAGAAATCACGGATCACCATTTGGCGTAGCCAAACGAACATTCGCAATCCACTTTTCGCCATTTCTGCAGACGGAACGTGTCGGGTGATTGTGAACAAAAACGTAGTTAATTTATTTACTTTAATTTTCTATTCAACATCCTTTTCAATACACCTTATATTGTTTATAGCTCTCCCTTGGCGGACAACCTTTTACATCCTTATTACCATGAAATTTGGAACACGTTACAAGCAAATTTTATGTCAACTAAGAATGTTTTATTTTCATAAAGCCCCTTAACAATATGCAAATATTTTGGACAATTTATCAAAGCATGCTTGAGGTGACCGGTTCCTTACGTCAGAAAGGGAATCTCGACCGGTTACCTACAATATCCTTGTAACAGCGGTAGACGAAGTTGCTAAGGGGAAACACATTTGCCGACTTGTGTACTCCCGTAACCATAACGGTCTTCTTAGTAAACTTTGTGACATTAACAAGGCTCATGTTAAGTTACTGTCGTAGCCAGTCGAAATATCCGAATGAATCGGAACAATGAAACCACACCAGTACCCTTGTCAATCTTATAATGACAGGAGCACATGTGGTTCGTCAACGGATCTATAACATTAAAGATTTGCAGTGCGACAATGTTTGCAAATGAAGGAAGTCTCGATACGAATCTACAAAACAAGTCGTTATTATTCAAAGGTGAGTTTGAAATTGAATGTGTTTCTAAAGGATACTGCGCGCCGAGGGCTGTTTACGGCGAGGGTTAGGGACAATTCATATTTCGTGTACATATGACAATCTTCATACGATCTCAAGGTAACGTAACATCTCCGTGTCACATAAATGTGCGACTTGGAAACGAACGTCTGGTTTATTTTTGGATCACGTCTAGACTTTTCAGTGTTTCTATTTCTAAAACTTATTTGGGTTATTCAGATAAATTATGAAGATAAGAGTGACAAAAGCAAATATTTTACAATTATATAAAATTAATTTAAAACTTAATTATTTTAAAGACTTTCAAGCACTTACACTTTTTTATTTTAGAGGAAGAGAGAAATAGACAAAAGCGTTTTATTCCTGCTGCAAGGAAGTAAATCTATCGATTCAGAAGATTTTATGCGTTTATTGCGATAACGTTTAATTGTACTGTTCGGCTGCGTAGTCCCCCATCAAGTAAGAATTCATACCGTCTTATCTTTTAATGTTGCATCTTTACACATCTAACATTGGTGAATGAAAAGCAGAAATTGGTTTAGTCACCATTAGATTAACTGGATGAGATAGAATTCAATAATGGGAGACATTAACGCGTTCCACGCTACTGCGATTTTTTCGTGATAAACTGAACTTGTGAATGTTAGTCGGTGTCATTGAACGTATTAAAGCCGTCAATGTGATAATAACGAATATTAGTAAGTGACTTACGATGCGTTTGCTTCTGGAATGATGTCGTCCGCTACCACGTAGATCATGGCGCCGGCGGCGAAGGCGAGCGCATAGGGCAGCACGGGCCGCGCCGCCGACACCGCCACTGCGCCCAGCACACCGAACACAGGCTCCACCATGCCCGATAGCTGCCCGTACCTAGGAAAAACAATGAATGAGTATAAATAATCTTGTCATGAGGGCAACGTCAAAGTCACCGTCTAACAAAGACCAGTATTGTTTAATTATTTGACAAACCAAGAACATAAATTCCCATGATGGCATCCAAAATCTTCCCATAATTTCAACCATCATACTATAGTAAATTGAAAAATTAATCTTTTCTGTGAAGTTTATTAAAGAATATATATTACAGAAAAGCTTAATATAAGAAAAATATTTCGATATTAAAAGAAAACTCAAACATCGAATAAATAAAATTTATAGAATGAGCAATCGACTAAAAAAGGAAGTAATGCAATAGTTTGGAAGTAGCAACGATTTGTATGTCCAGATGTTGACCCAATTCTATGCATCCGGGGGATAAACATTGCTCTGGCAGTGACCTGGTTTCGGCAGGAACTCTCCTTGCCTACAAGTAGCCGAGTTATTTTACGTCCAATTCTATTGCAACACTTTAAAAAACCTTTCTGTTTGTTTAATACAAAAGATTAACAATTTCCGGAACGTAGTATTTATTGTTGTTTTTACACAGACTATGAGCTTTTGGTAGATTTAGATGATCTCTTTTGTACTTAGCTTTACAATAATCTTGATTCATATTACTGTCGCGTTTAATTTGAGTGTATTATATTGCTGACAAGTCCTGTTGAGAAAAACAGAAGCCGATTATTATCATTTACTTTTAGAATATAAACCACGACCACCTTCTTCAGATCCTTTTCTTAAATAATTCTAATGATTTTGGTGAACGTTTATGTAGGTACCTCTTCTAGGTTTCGAAATATTTCGATTTGACCAATCCATGGGAGATGTGGTAAAAATTTATAATTTTGGATATCTCGTCAGTCAGTTGGAAATTCGATCGACATTAAGTGAATTATTTTAAGAGCAACTGAAGTGACATTATTAAGTCAGAGTGGATCATTCATTTTGAGAACATTATATTGTATTAGTGATTTGTTAATTTTCACGAGTCCGTGGTGTGGTGCGGGGAGGTGCGGTTCTGTGCGGGGCGGCGCGGGGCACGCTGGCGAAAGAGGCCGCCAACGAATTGTTTTGGTGAAAGTGCGCGCCGGTGCCGCGACCACATTCCGACGAACTGGTCGAGGAGTCGCCTCTGTGGGAAACCGCCGCTACCGCCATCGCCAACCCGTGCCCCAGTGCAGAGGGACCACCATGACTCTACCCATACCTATTCAAATGCGCTCGATGGAATGTTGGTAGCTAGCGGCCGTTGTGTGCAACCTAAGTATACCAATGTCTTCGTTTACTTGACTATATATATTTATGCCGCGGCTATGAAAAATTGTAATGAGTTAAGATGCTTTATGAGTATCAAGAACATTGTGGAACTATTGAAGGAAAAGTATAGCACGGAGTTTGACGGATGATAGTTCGTTGAAACTTTTATTAGGTAGTGACAAATTCTGGGGTAGCTAGAGAGCATGACTCGTAAACAAGTTTGATGTTGACAGTGAGTGTCGGAGGCCAGGCGGTAGGGGGCAGGAGGGGAGGAGGGCGAGTGACGGCGGGTGCGCGACGTGATGTTATGTTATCGCATGCATTATTCAGCGGGCGGCGAAAGCGGCAATTTGCGACAATATCCACCGATTCGCAGAACTGTCCGACTGTTGAGCCGCCGCCGAGCCATAAAACAGGATACCCGTCACTCAATAACTACGGTGAATTTAAATAAAACCTTACTAGTACAAATTACGAGCTCTGCACCTTTCACGCACGGAAAATTTTCACTATCGACGTGTTCATCGAGTTCTCAATTGGACGTATGCATATCGAACGCTATGCATCTACGAGAATCTAGGTTATATTATTAAAATATTTAATCAGATGTAGGTTCATTATTTTATAAGCTTAATCAGATGTTCACATTGGAAAATACTGTGTTTTCGTTGTTTTGTTTTGAGATTTTGCGATATTTCAATTGCAATGTTACATGGCAATTAAATTCATGTATGTAGATTAGGCAGTCAAACAACCAGGATTTTTTTTATCCAATTGTACATTACGAGCGCTAAATTGTGTCTTGTTTTTATCATAACAAAGAATTATTATAACAAATGAAAAGGCGGCATGAAATCAAAAATGTATGAACGTTATGTAAGTGGTAATGTAAACGTCAAAAAAAACTGGTATCTTGAATGAAATTACGTCATTATAGTGAGTCCTTTTTGCTGCAATTGTTTACTTTAAAAAGGAGATGACCAACTTATTTCTATTAACAACCATTCACACCAAGGCGCGAGAAATGTGAATGAAATACCCATGTCGTATTGCTTCAAAACTTTCACAAATTAATGTTTTGATTCTTTATACCTCAACACGGCACTGAACGTATAAGTGGCGAACGCAACTGAAATCGTAGCTCCCTCCACCCTTTGCTCGCTTTGCATTACAGATATTAAGTACGAGGACAATAAGACTGCTTCTCAAAACGAGCCACCGAAGCCAAGTTATTGTCTTTCATGTTTTTTTTTGCTAGTGATTTATATTTCTGCAAAATGTGCAGGTGTCGCAGAATGTTAAGTTGGCACATCAAAAATATTTGCGTCACGGATCAAAGTTGTCAGATCGATTCGTGAATTTGGGAGGTTTCCGTGAAGATGGGCGCGGCAACGACGCAATAGGCGTACTGCGAACCGGCCTCGAGCGGCCGGAGCAGCGCCATCGGGGCTGGCTCGGCTTCCGCAACGGCGTCCGCGAGGCCCGCGTCGAGGCGGCCGCGCCGGACCCGGCGTCGCTCTCTCGATTTAATTATGTTAGTGTGAAGGCCGATTGCCCGAGGCGGCCAACGGGCGTAGAGTGGCGAGAGACGGGCAGCGGGCGCGGGCGACGGGCGGTGTGCTGCGACTGGTTGGACGGGTGCGAAGGAGCGCGCAGACAGCGCGCCGCCGCCGCGCCAGACTCCGCGGCACCGCAGCGACACATTGCGCCGCACTCACGCAACGCACAAATTTTGAAATAGATGACTTTCTCAGGTCCAGTTAGTGGCCGCCGAAACAGAGATCGCAGCCCGCGCCGATCTGCTACCTTTGGGCCCCTTTGATGGTTAGGTACGGTTTACCACAGGATAATTTCAAAACACGTTTGTAGCAAGCACACTGATAGACTTTCAAAGATTGTCATATCTGTTTGAAATAAACTATCGAAAGCGACAAAACCGCTTTCGCACGGACAACACAAGCGGGACAATGCATCGAATTGCGAGCATTATGAAAAGAAAAGAGCATCAAAACGGTTCACAGGCCTGATGGCGTCGACTTCATTGTGAGCTACGGTGGCGAGAAGGATCGCAGCGGGTAGACGCCGGGCGGGCGCATGCAGCCTGCGGGAAATGTCTCCGCAACAATGGATCCTCGCATTGGCTAATTTGATTATGTCATAGCCCAAAACAACAAAACTGATACAGTCATATATAACAAGAAACATATTAGCGACTACGCCTTGTGCCAAATACCTATTTCGAGTAAGAATTCTATTATGTCTTATTGGTTTATTTATTAAAAAACTGACATTTAAGAGTTACCTATTAATCTAAAACAGATAATAATAAGGCTTGCTTTAATTTATTTGATCGTTTTATTCATGCCAGCTTCACAAGTAGAGAACATTAAATTTACAAGCTTGCAGGCTAAACACAATTTTGCCTTAATTTATCCATTACCTTGTCGTGGTGGCATTAATTGTGTGAAAAGAGATTGTTATTTGTTAACGATATTGCCTCCTAATTTAGCATTGCCTACCTTTAATCAAAGGAGGAGAGGACATGCACAGAAAGAGGATATTACCAATTCTCATGCGTCCCCTCCTCCGCTTAGTCGCTCCCATCATTTCCTTATAAAAAGGGTGGGAAGGAAAGGTGGACTAAATTTAGGCCTCTGGCACAAATACTCATAGGACGAAGAGCGAAATTGCTTCCACATCACGTGTCTTCTGTGTGGTCGTGGTATTTCACTGGTCGACCCAGCCAATTCGTGCACCAAACAAATATTGTTGTGGGATCTATCCCACAACAATATTTGTTGTGGTAGACCACTGTTGACTTAATTCAGATATAGCTGACAGAGGAAATCTGTGTACAGACGTCACATCTTTTATAGCTTTCAGGAGGTTTCCTACAAGTATGTCTTATATCGCAGTAGGTTGTAATAAAGGTAGGTTCGAATCTTTTGGTCATGATATTAGTCAGTCACGGGATCTTGCTACCAATTCTAGTACAGAATTCTAAATACCCGGAAAATCTTTATAAGTACTACGAAGTAACGCATTTCGTCAATAGTGTCGTTTCACTTTACAAGACGTAGTTTAAATGCTCATCATGTAGTATTCAATTCTCATAATAATGAAAGTTACTTCGCCATCGCCACTATATTCGATGGAGTATACACTTTTGCGAGATTCCGCGTCGTTTACATTTTTAACAGGGCAATTTTGTAAAGCCGTTGAAGCAAACGAAACAAATTGGAACCGTCACACACATACAAAATTCTAATACATGAAAATTAAACTGAATGTAAAACGTCATGAAGAAAATAGCAAATAGGAATGTTGTAAATTATCATCTCTACAATGAAAAATGGTTGGACGAAAAGCTAAAAATTCCTAATTAGTCCTTTTTCTAAAGATTGCCCTGGACTAAATGCTCCTTATCAATCAAGAAAATCTAAATTGTAAACTCGTAGATTACCTAAAATAAAACATGCTATACCAAGATTTAATTGTTGAAATATTTAGGCTTGAGTATATCATAATTAGCGAGTAAGAAAAAGGGGTTTGCTGGAAGATGAGGGTCCTGCGATCCCTAGCGGGGCCGGGGGGGCTGAAGGGGCTGGCGGGCTGGCGGGGCAGACGACGGGCGCGAAGGCGACGCCGCTTCTTGCCAGAGCCGCATTCCTCGCTCCTCGCATTCCGCACCCACTCCGCGACCTATCTGCTAACTCTCGCACTCGCAACGCACCCGTCCTCCGTCTAACCTTAAATTATTGCTTGGTTCAAGGACGTTTTGAAGGCATATCCACCCCTTTCGATCTGTCGTACTAGAGTACTCGTGTTTATATCTTCTGTGTAGCCACAGAAAATATTTAGTGAGAAGGACGTTAAACCCACAAAGCTTTGTGCAAAATATCTTAAAGGATATATTATTTCAAAGTGTAGAAGAGATATTAAAGTTTGTTTAACTAAACCCTATAACTATGAGTACGGTCACTGGCTCTGAAAATAATTACCTGAATTAACAGCTTGACATTTTTGCATACAATCGAGTATACGGGTATAACTGCGAGAGGGTCAGTTGGCGGATAATTGTGCGGTAATGTATGAGAGGGTGCGGTGCAGCCGCCGGGTCGACGCTCGGCGGGAGTCCCGCGGCCGCGCATTCCTGCCCGTTTCCACCTAGAGACCAGGAAACGTCTGCGCCGCGAATACTTTGCCCTATTAGAGGCGCACATTGCACTCAAATTCCAGCAGTTTTGGTTTTAGTTCTGCACAATACTTGAACTTTACAATAAATAGACGAATGATTTTGACACAAAGGAACATATTAGTTCCAGTATTATTTCTTTTGCGTGGCCGTCATAAAGTATTAGTCTATATGATTGTGAATCTACGTATTTTTTATGAAATACATATTTCAATTGAAATTATGGTGAACCGAATGCGACTTTATATGCTTTTATGACTTGTCGGTGTGATTTTTACCTATTTATTATCCTCTTATTTTCCCTCCAACTTTTAAGAACTTAGATTGCTTTAAACAAACAGCTATATATTCTAACAAATGATAAATATTTTGCAGAATTAGATAATACTGACTATGTGACTTTTCCAGTTAATATTCACAGTTTAAAATGAGCTTTTCAGTAATCGTGCTCCAACTTCAAATAGTTCAAAATGGCGTTATAACATTAACTCATGCGCAAGACGGTCTAAGTGGCGGCCGCGCGGCGGGTCGGCTAGGTGGCGCCAGGGGTTCTTAGAATCCAACGGATTGCGACTATTTGCAACTTTTACCTATTTGCTATCATTTGCAAAGCGGGCACGTATCACGTTTGCTCTGTCCTCTGAGACCTCTCGTCATTTGAAGAAAACTTGAAATTTAATAATTTTGGAAGAGAACACCGAAGCATGTATCTAAACGACAACATTTTTTGACAACGGATTGACATTTATTTAAAACTACATTTTCACTTAGTTTTCGAAAGTTTCCCCGATTTCCTCACCGTTTTTCATATAGATAAAGTAATCCTTATTAGAAATGGATCGTTCACTACCAGCATAAGGCAAACTAGAGGACAAGATTTTTGCATGATGTTAAAATTATTTTTTGGTCTATGTGTTTGCATCAAATGCTTCTACATAGTACCTTGGTGCAGATTGTAAACGTGCTTTGTAAAATGATATAAAATCAGTATGGTGATAAAGAAATAAGTTTGGTATCGGGCGGTGGACGGCGGTCGCTAAATAAATTAGTGTGAAGAGGAATGGGGTCGGACAGTCTGGCTGCGTTGGCATCCGGCCTAAAGACGCACACGAGCATCCTCCACATCTACGCTCGCTGCCGCCGCGCCACCGCTCCTTGCTCGCCGATTTACTTATGTCACCGTGCGGAACGCTCTTTATGTAATTGTCAAAAAGAACACTCATTTGACACGTGTATTTTGCCCAGGCAATGACTTCTCAGCGCGTATAAATCTCACGCACACTTGTTTAATGTTTTTGACTTACCAAAAAGCTCTCCATACTGAAAACCCTGCGGCTTGGAGAGGTAAGCTAACAGCGAGGCCTTCGGGGAAATTCTGGATCCCGATGCCGAGCGCCAAATTTCTAAAGAAAAAGGAAAGACAAAGGTTAATACATGCATAAATTCAACCTTAACTCGTTTAACAGTCATAAAGGTATGCGACAAAAGCTTCGCAGCGTTTAAAGTAGAATACAACTAGCTATGTGGGAGGTAAATGCGGCAAGACATTTGTGGAGAGGAGGCGGCGCCCCCCACAGCCCGCGGGCACCTGTCGTCCCCCGCGCGCGCTAGGAATGCGGCTAACTGTACAGCCTCCGTCACCGTTAAACTCAGCCGTCCCTACTAAAGGTCGCCGCCACCGCCACCTTACATAATAGCGAAGTATTTGCATAATAATACTAGCAGCGTCATAACTTATATTGCAACTATATGATTAGGAATATGAAAAGCATGTCTTAGACTTCCTAAATTGGAATGATAAATCGGGAATAATTGAGTACCAACGTTCACTTGGTTGTTTTAGATCAGTTTTAGGCTTTGACTGAAATGAAAAACGATAGCTAGGATCACAATATGAATTCTAAATTAATGAAATTCTAAATTGCTGTAATTGTTTATTTAAGTATACTAATTTCAATTATGTGAATTTGAATGACTACTATTAATAACTTAAGAAATATTAGGTCCTTACATATGAAATTGGCGTTTTGTATGGGAGGAACAAAAAGTCGAATATTTTTTAATATAATATATTTAATTAATCAAAGTATGAACCATTATTTTCTATGCACTTTTGCCATCTCATAGGTAGTTCATTGATCCCTTTACTAAAAAAACCAGTCGGACGGGAATCAATAAAATCTTTGAAGGCGATTTGGACTGCCCCATCGGAGTTGAATTTTTTCCCTTGCAAGAAGTTATCCAAATTTCGAAAAAAATGGTGATCTGTTGGAGCAAGGTCCGGGGAGTACGGAGGATGTCTTAGACTTTCCAATTGAAGCTCTTCTAATTTAGTAGCCGTCTGTTGCGCAGTGTGTGGTCAAGCGTTGTCGTGAAGCAGCAGTGGCGTGGAGCGATTGACCAGCCTAGGTTGTTTAGCCACTAGCTTTTCCATCATGGTTTGCAATTGCTGACAAAAGACATCAGCCGTAATAGTCTGGCCAGATTTGAGAAAACTGTAATGAACAATACCGGCACTAGTCAACCAAACGCTTACAAGTAACTTTTTTGGGGTTAATTTTCGCTTGGGGCAGGATTTGGATGGCTGGCCAGGATCCAACCATTGCGCTGAGCGCTTCCGATTATCGTAAAGAACCCATTTTTCATCACAGGTAATGATTCGGTTTAAAATACCTTCATTATTGTGCCGGTTTAGTAATGTAACGCAACAGTCGACGCGCGTTTGCCGGTTTGCTTCAGTCAATTCGTGAGATACCCACCTTTCAAGCTTTTTAATCTTCCCAATTTGCTTCAAGTGAATTAAAACAGTTTTATCACTAACATCGCAGCCTGCAGCTAACTCGGACGTGGTTTGCGATGGATCCGCTTCCACAATAGCCTTCAACTCTTCATTATCAACTTGAGTCTCAGGCCGTCCACGGGGCTTGTTCTGCAGATCGAAATTTCCAGAACGAAAACGTTGGAACCAAAAACGAACTGTGTTTTCTTTTGCAACACGACCGCCATACACATCATTCACCCTTCGAGTCGTTTCCGCAGCACTAGTGCCACGGCGGAACTCGTACTCGTAAATAATGCGATATTTTAAGTTTTCCATTTTGTAAAATGAGTGACGCAAAAAGAAAAAAACAGAAGAAAAAAAACAAATGAATGACGGTCATCGAACCACAAATACATGAGTCTATAGCTGTACAAATTTGAATTTGGAATTCCTTACCAAAGAGGAGAAATTCGTGATTAAAGTGGCCAGTACGAAAAACGCCAATTTCATATGTAAGGACCTAATATTAGCAGTATATAAATACTAGCTGTCTGCTCGCGACTCCGTCCGCGCGGAATTATAAAATAAACTTTATAAGAAGTCTATGTGTTCTTCCAGACTATGTTCTACATCTGTGACAAATCTCATCAAGATCCGTTGAGCCATTCTGGCGATACCTCCAAACAAACATTCATCCATCCATCCATCTAAACTTTCGCATTTACAATATTAGTATCATAGTATATATAGGTATAGTCATACTATCATAGTAAGATAAATTTAATAATAAATTACTAGTTAAGCAATAACTAATCAACACGAGCATGAGCATAACGTCTCTTAGGTGACAAATAGCCATGCATTTGCAACTTTGTAAATATGTGCGAAATTTCGTAAGCTCACTACAAATTGAATGGCTAACCTTCAAACATAGATTTAGAACAATTAGATTTTATATTAAAATACATGTTTTCACAACCGTATGAAAGTTAAACAAGGATAGATCCAGAGTTAACAGTCAATGCCACGACGATCTTCGTGTACAAAAGCAAATTCACAGGGAGAGTCAGTGAAACAGTAATACAGCTTTGGACACTGTTGGCCTTTGTGCTCGATTGATATTTAAAATATAATAGTTTCAAAAACTATTAAACGTATCAATCTGTGATCATTGGCAGAGAATTTACAAATGCAATTATTGTGCGGTCATTAGACACAATTCAGTCACAACAAGGTTGTCTTGAAATGAGTTAAATTTGAGGTCCCAAGTAAATACACAAATGCGTTTTAATTTTGTTTAAAAATCTTTCCACTAATGTCGTCGCTTAGATAAAGAGGGTCAATTTGAGTGAAGTATTGCTTCAATATTCACACAGTACTCTGTACATAACAGTGCATGTACTAATTGTAGTGCTGAACAATCAGATTGACAAAGGCAACCAATTGAACCAATTACGATACTGTTGGTCGTTGTTGGGGCCACGGACTGTTAATTATCCTGTACTTGGAAGGGGCGTCGGTTGCAGCTGTTGCGACTTAGAGAAACACAACTCTTACCACTTATGTTTAGTTCCGTATGTTGCACATTATTGTTTTAAAGGAAGTTTGGTAAGAAAAGGCACAAGAATTTAAAAGTTAATTATGAAAACAATGAAATAAATAAATAAAATGGTGATATAAAGCAGTCTAGCAAACGTTAAGATTAGAACGTACTTATATTGTTACACATTAATTTTGTACAATAATGGAAATAAAAATTTGAACCTATTATAAATGTAATAATTAAAAAAAAGTACGTACAAGAAGGTTCATTTGTATCGACAACATATCCTAAGATGATTTTCTAAGCTTCACGAAGAAACACAAAGAGATCAATTTATTTAAACGAGTCATCCGTATAGATCAAGTTCTTGCGAGAGTCAATAAAGATCGAGAATCGTGACAAAATACCACAGCATTGGTGTTGATCAACTTACATATCCAGTACACATATAGTGCAGTTTTATCGATATGTTGACGCAATCGTGTAAGATTTATCGACGCATAACATCGATGTCAATCGATAACATGCCGTGGAATCGTAACTGTCGTTTGATAGAAAATAATGGGGCTTTTAAGTGTATTTATTCGAAACGTATCATTTTAAATATCGATCGGGTGATATTTTGTACGGTGTTCGGTTTCAAATGATGAAGAGCCAACAAGGGAATATAAATGTTTAGATTGAAAATCAAATTGCTTGGCTTCGTTTTCACTAGGAAATATGGTGCACAATAATATAAAAACTTGTAAAAATGCTTTAAATTACTTTACTTTTAATTTGCCATATTCTAAATAAGTTAAGTTTATTTAAAATCTTGGTGTTACCGACAACTTGATAAGCGCAAAAGTTTATGATAAGCACATGTAAAGTTACCTTCCAGTAAAAGTCCCGTCAATCGATCCGCCGTTTCGGAGATTAATCAGAACAAACGCGAATTTGCGGACAGACAAAAAATTTTAAAAATTGTTTCACGTTATAACATCTTTTCTGCGCATTATATACAGACAATTGTATAAATTGTATAGATATAGATGCTGTAAGTAATTAAATTTATTATAGAAATGTTTTTGATTTTGTTGTTGTGCCTCGTCAAAATGGTTCTGCTTCTTTAGGCACTTTTTAATTAACCAATTTAATCGATACAAGCCCAGGATAAAATACGAAATGATTTGATAGGTAAACTAAGCTAACTACTCTATGCACTCTGGAACCATAATATCTGCAATAAACTGGTTACAGATTTTTTTAAGAAATATTTATGACAGCTCTAAAGCGTCCTATAAACGATTAATAGCAAACTTTACCTGTTTGACAAATTGATAGACTACCATATATATATATATTGATTAATTCTTAGACCAAAAATTTTTGTTAAAAATTGATCAATTACCGAAAGCTCTTTGTCTATCAGCGAATTTAACACTCAAATAACCCTATTTATGTAAATTTGCAACAGGAATAATTAGTTTAAATATTAAATTATTCAAACTTTCGTGAGACATTATCATTAACTAATATAGGAACAAGTCGGTGCCGACACCAGACATATGTACGAGAGTAGTTTAAATATGCTAATTTTTCTTGCACTTTCATAAGTGCTTACAAAACATGGCTAACAATTATTGAGTACTTAAATAAACATCGGGGATAACTAAGTGAAGTATAAAAAAGTTACAATTGAGTAAGATTTATGTAAGAACAAATTTAAGAACAGCGCGGCACGCACTGATTTCGAATAGGAAAAAGCTGCGGCGGTAAACTTATTATGTCAACAGTTTCGCATAGAAACTTTATAAGTGAACGGTGTAACGCTGACTCCGGATACATCCGAATTCCAATTACATCACTGACGAGTCCATTTCACTTTCCGACCTACCCGGAAGTGAATTCCTAAGCGCGAGCATACCGCGCGCTCGATATTTCGGCCGTAGCGCCGCGCCGTTATGAACCTTATGGATATCAATAATAGAGTTCTGCCGTAAAGCCTTCGCGGACGACGTCGGAGACGAGCATAAAACGTCGAAGCGGATGTGAATGTTCGCTAGAGTTACACGAAAAGTGACTTAGTTTTGGTGCGTTAGAGTGTAAAATATTGTGCAGTGCGGGCGTGCGGTCGCGAAAGTCGCGGCAACTTTCACGAGGCGACGGGATGGGGGCGCGAGAGACGGCTGCGCGGGGCTGCCGACGCGACGGCCCATTGACGACACCGTGACCTAGATAGCGACGTTCCATTCATACCGCAGCCTCGAAGCCGATCCGCACGCGCAGGACCAAAGCCCGCGTCGAGCACTCGCCGACGTCGAAATTTCCTTCAACCATTTACCCAACCTGAGGTCGTTGGCGGCATGGTGGTGGCGGTAGCGGTAGCGGCGGCGGCGGCGGCTGTTGCAATCGAAGATGGTCTGTGCGCGAAGGCCGAGGCCGCATCACTAGCATCGCACTTGTTCAATTATCGCGTATCTTGCTTGTTTCATTCAGATAGTTTTTCTACAATTCATTAGGATTATTCCATAGGAAGCTTTAAAATATTTCAATAAAGAATGTAAAAAGCAATAAATACATCTTCATATATTACATATATTCGACTTTCTCTCACATTCGAATATTCTCACAACCCAAAAATGCCTTTCATATCGTAATGAATGATATGTTACTGACCGATTTCTACGCCATTTAACACTTTTGACGAACTCTTTGTTTGTAACGCTATAATTATACGCAGAAGAAATCGTTACATCGATTATACACAACGGGTTTGTACCAAACATTTATACGTCCATATAACATTCCACAAAACGTATACAAATTTGAATGCAGTGTGTCGCGCGCTCGGTCGAGTATCCGGCATATTAAGTAAAAGTTGCGTAGTGTACTACATTAACTTACATTTGATACTATGACATAAAAATCCTTTACAAAAATGACCATCAGTCAACATATACAAATCGGTACTGTTTTCACAAAATGGCGGACGTAAGGAGAATGCAAGGAGAGCAGCGGTAAGATTCCATAGTACAGGGTCATCAAGAGTTACATTAATACAGATGCGTGTTGGATAGTGATCGATGAAGTGGTGAGACTAGGCAGCGGCGGCGGGGGCGGGGTGGGGAGGTGCGGGGCGGGGAGGGCGGAGGCCAGCCGCCAGACAGCGGGGCTCCGCTGGGAGGCCAGCAGCAGCCTCTTGCATAGCGCCCGCCTGCCGCCGCGCCGCCGCCGTGACAACACAATCTGCTCCACTTTGGTTCGAATTGCATTATGATATGGATTCTGAATCTTTAACATATTTAATATGTTTCTTTTTTAATAACTTAAGCATAAAATAGACATACTTAAAGAATGTATATGACAAATGAGAATCTTACAATATTTTTGATTAGCTAGTCTAGACCCTAAAGTAAAATGGTTTTACTGTTTTTTAATAAGGATTATTTTAAAATTGGAGATTAGTTTATTACTACTGACTAACTAAAAGACGAGACCAAGGAACCTAGTGAATGTGTATCCATTAACTAGAGATTCGATTGAAGTTTTCTGCGTACAAGGATAGGTTGCATGAATAAAAATAGATGTGAGTAGCCTACTCTGGTTTCTCTGTCAACTTTGCATTACATCACGCGTCAACGTGTGGACCAATTTCGCTTATTTTGTTTAATTTTTTTTTCTTTTTGTTATTGGAGAAAGTTCTTGTAAAAGAAACACTAAAAAAATAGGAATAGAAAATGCGGATCATTTTGAATTTAATTTTCATAATAACTGCTGTCGGGTTAGTTGGTTTATGATAAATCATAGTTTTTTTCAGAAAAAATGTGAGCGACATTTGGTTTTTCTTTGAAAGTTTTGGCAGTGGATTACCACGGTTACTTTGCACAAAACCACACTTGTCTAATGGTAAAACAGAAAGGTCCTTGCTTTTACGGTCTGAATGTTCACATGTATAGGTACTAAAGATGTTACGTAGTTTCGCTAGTCCTAGTATTTGTTACATAATATTGTGGGACTTAATTAAATTCAAACAAGAACATGTATGCACATTATTCTAAGAGCAAAGAAAATAACTCAATTTTAATCGCTTAAAAGTTTCCTACGTTAGTTGTGGTACTCTCAGATGACAGCAGCCTACATTGCAGACAGCGCCGGTCTCACTTCACATTGGACAGCCTGCAACATTGTTGCCCACTGGCTTCCGGTCAAATAAAGTTGAGTGGAACTGCTAAAGCCTGTAATATACTTTTTGAAAATTCCTCGTTTGAAATCGCACCGGAGCCCAAACAATCTGAAAGGCTAAGGGCCTTAGCACACCTCCGCCGCGAAATACAAGTAACGTGACCACTGAATAAATTGCTCTGTGATCAAGTGCAGATTGACTAGGGGATTTTAAATAGCGGAACTCCAGTTCCGCTGGTTTTCTGCTTTATAAATTACGCTTCACTTTGTCCACATTGGGAGAATTTTTTCTGTACTACAATCGATGTCCATTGTATGAAAAAAATAAATTCCGCTTTTATTTTTGTCGTCTGCCACAATCACGTAAGGAAATAACGTAGCGCTGCAAAAAGGTAGCGGCGGTGTGGCCGGCGTCGGAGCAAATCGACGATACCACGCGAGGAAAGAGATTGAATTACAGTCAAATGTATACATTAGAACAGGCAGTCTCGCTAATGTTAATGTTCTCATACATATTGCCAACGAATAGCGAAATTACTGCCACCGGGTTAAATGTTACAACAGAGGAACTGATGAAAGGTATCGATATCGTTTCGTTTAACGAAATTTACACCATATTCAAATCACTAACTGTCAAGAGTTCATTTCAAATCTTGTAAATTGAAATGAAATTCTGGAATTTCATAATAAATAGTGGTAGAAACGATTTACGTTACACAACTCACGCCTGTAAGCCTGAGGGATAGACAGAGATGGACGGATCTACATTTAGCGTAGCCAAACGAACCTCCGCAATCCACTTTTTACGTTTTACGTTACTAATACAAAATGCAATTAATACTATGATTTTCTCATCACGCTCATCTTAGTAATTATTGTCAACGCGAAAGTTTGAATGGATGATTGAAATTTTGCACAGATGTAACTTTTTCCGACTTCCGCGTGGACGACGTCGCGGGCAAAAGCTAGTTGTCAATAAGTACGCTTGTGTCAAAGATTCGATCCCTTCACTTATTCAGTAAACTGGGCGAGTTTTCAATAGTAAGTACTGCATGGAATTCGCTACACAAACAGACTTCATGAAGCAAGTAACGAGATATTTTATTCCTTGTAGGCGAGATGGCGAGCGGCGGCGGGCGGGAGCCGGACGGACTCACAAAGATTTTCCTTACAATGGCTGAGCTAGCCCTATGTTTAAGTGCATCGAGATCGGCGTCGGCGCCGTGCACGTCACGCGACCGCATTCCATGGCGCCTCCATTCATGTCGCGCGAGCGAGAGAGATACCATAGCACCTCTGGAAGGAAGGAGAAAGGCGAGTGAGCGCCGTTACCCTGTATGGGAATGCAATTCGTAAGCGCACGCGCACGGTGGACGGCGGAGTCGGCCGCGGCGCGCATAAGCGCGTCCCGCTCGCTCGCCGCGGAGCGCTCCTTTCGGCGCAGCCTATCTGGCCGTGCGTGTGTTTGCATACCGCCGGTGTGATTTGATCGATCGCCGGTTTCCTGTGAGAAACGCAGGTTGTTTGTCGAGTCAGGTGGCTCGCTGCATTACCGTTAGCTTTTTGTGTGTTCGGACCGCACGCATTATCCCTCCCCTACCTACTCCTCTTCAATCAGGATTACTCCATATGCCTAGTACATTCTTATCCATTATTATATAAAACTATTGCAAATTGCAAAGTGCATGTGCATGTCTAAAGCTAATCAATCTAAGAGAGTGATAATAGAGAGAAAAGTAACTAGGTACTATACTAAGGTATCAGTACTATTCCATAAAGATGAACATGTTGAAATATACATAAACAAAAAAGAACATACATAAAGCAAGCGCGAGTCGAATACCTACAATTTTCTATTACGAACTAAGAGGAATGTGGTTAGGCACGACGCGACTCTAAGATCATAGCTGGCTAAAACAGGTTAATAGTATACAACCTCATGTTCAAGTACCAATGATACTTTATCGACATGGTCTACATATTTTGTGTCTCGAGCCACGTTCCTACTGACGTGACGTCGTAATATAATTACATAGTTATTTGCCACTATGAAGAAATCCGATGCCACCTTTAAATAAAATATGAAAAAAAAAACAATGTCGACCCGATATAGTTATGCTTAGTCACATCCGCCTGTAGCCATACACTACAATAGCGAGAAACCTAAACATGAGCAAAATGAACAATGTGCTTTCTTTGACGGATTGAAACTGTTATTGTATTACAGACGACTTTGCATCTCTATTGCTAACTCTTATTCGAAGGAATCGAGCTATTAGACATATTAATATAGCAACAAATACGTTAGTTACATTGCAAAGGTTAGCTTGTAGCTTGTTAGCTTCGGTGAGATTGTATTATAAAATGATGAGATGGAGAATTTGTCCACATACGCAATTTGGGCTTCGGCCAATAATGTCACAATAATAAGAAAGATGTAAACACAGCCGCATTCTCATTTAAAAAAATAAGGTCGAATCTTTAAGGTCGTCTCGTCTGCACGCGAGATGTCTCGCCAAAATGTGACTCATTATATAGTCTACAAAGACAAAATCTATTTTAAACGCGAAATATTTATTCACTGTCTGCACATTTTAGTGCAGAATTCTCTCAAAACAGGACCTTTGGAACCTTCTGCCAGGCGAGGGGTCAGGACTTATTCTTCAGGTGATCGCGACTGTCATGTAAGACAAACATTTCACGATATCCGGTACCTTCAAGTTTAGTAAAACAAGAAAGAAAAAATAACAATGCCAAGATTGGAAGAACCCACATAGCAATTGTATTACTCAACGATGTTTATAAATTTTCATACCATCTTACGAGTCGAGTCATAAGCGGAAGTATGTAAGTAAAGATATGGAAATAACATTAAATTTGTGACCCTTGATGGGCTGCATCATCCATGCAAATGAACATGATGTCACGCCGTAGCGCTGACCAATACCGTATCGCACGTATAGGTATGTGTGACTACGCATTCTAGGCGCCGATGCGGATTTCCTTCGGCGAGTGCAGCATTCCTCGCGAGCCTTCGGGCTTAGTCAGCGTACGCATTAGCTGGTACTAGCGTGGATGTGGTCGTTCCATGGCGATCAGGTCTTTATGAATGGTAAGCACGTGCTCGCCTGCTGCCAGCTTGTAAAGCGTCATCTACAATTACCATGACCCTCTTACCTGTTAAAGTTTTGCTATTCTAAGTCAGAATTACACTAAATTATAGATTGTCGAAGGTGCGATCTCCGTCTTATCTAATTCTCATCGTTTTTTTTTTTTTTAAAATTTGCTGGCACATCTGTTCCAAATATTTTCATAGTAATACCCTGAAAAAGATACAGTGGTGCTGAAACTTGTTTCTTTATAGTATAATCGTATCCAAAATTGAATAAAGGGTTAGGTACATTCAATTAAGCTATTACGGCCGTAGTACCTTAAAAGATTAGATATGTTTAGTAAAAGAAAAAATCTTCTTTAAGTTTTATGAGTTTTACTCTAGAATGAGAGATATGTATATCAGACACTAATTGACTTTATGAGAATTATTTTCGCTGCAACATTATTTCTCATATTTCAATCTGTTTTTACTACTTTGACTAGTATAAAATAAAGCCATTTTTAGACACGGAACAAGTTGACGGTGATATCTGAGTCATTCATTCATTAATTCGCATGTAGGGCGATGGCGGCGCCACCTGACAAGAAGGTCCGCACCTACATACACTCATTGCCAAGTTTATTCATATTATTTACTCATGCAATACTTGGAATGACTATGAATATGACAGGAACCGGTCCACGTAAACGATAATGATTCACGAACCGAGAAGCGAGACATAATCAAATACTGAATTCGAAATAAGGGAGTTATTTTCCGCTTGACTTATAACTTATTTATTTATTATAACTTGCTATTGATCGTAATTTATATATTCTTATATCATCGTCTCCCTGGTTTTATCCCACTATAATTTGGCTTCTGACACACACTCATCAGACGATACGCAGGGAATAACTTCCACACTTCACTCCTGTCGTTTGTATGGGCATATTGCACGGGTGGGGGTTGGCAATTCGAGTATCAACTAATAATGCGGTGACAAGTAATGACTATTATTCATATGAAAGCGAAATGTTTACTGCATGTTAATTACAAAAGGAAATAGAAATTTATTGCATATATGCATGTTATCAATAATAAGTGTAGTTAGGACGCGTACGCACTACGCAGTTCCCGCGGCAATTAGTGCACAATGACGCGCGCTGTGACGTCAGGAAGCCGCAGCGCCTCTATATAATTGCACTTAACACTAACAACGTTACGCCACACAGTTCTTATGACGAATGTGTTATTATTTAATTAATTTTACGTAGTTCGTTAGGTACTTAAAAGGAAAATTTACCGTTTAATATGTTAGAAAACATACAAATAATGTGTCTTTGTGATAGAAATAACGTAAAGAATGACAAATGAGTTCGGGGAGGCGGCGCTAGCACACAGGAAACAGTAAAAGCGCAATGTATTCGACGCGGGCGCATCTTTCCGGAAATGCGTTTTCCGGCATCGCGTCGCCTATTTCCACCTCACATCCTTTACGGCCGCTCCGCCCCATACATCTCTATTTCGAGACCGAGACATGTTTACATCTACAAATCGTACCGTTCATTTAACTCTACAGATAAGCAAACGTTCAATGTTGTTTTCACTATAAATGCAAACGTAGTCGAATAATTTCAAAAAGTTTAATAATTATAACAATTACAGTAAAAGTTCAAAGTTTACGTACGCGTATTGAAAACGAGCAAAACGTTTGGTAGTTACAATCTCAAGTAAATGATTAAAGTAAAAAAAAAACAACTAAGGATATTTGTGCTTTTTATTGTTGTTTTTAAATAATACACAATTTATGTAAAAATATTAAGTAAAAAACTCTTAATATTCCATTCACATGTTTAAATGCAAAAATAAACGAATCGAGCTAATGAATATAACAAGTAAACTTTAAAGCTCGTTAAATAACTACTTGTTTACGAAAACAAGTATTAAATAAACACTACGTAACGTAAGTCTTACTTCCGATATAAATTGAAAACAACCTAATTAATCCAGATGTTCGAGCGACAGCCAGCAGTGTCCGAAAAAAAAATTGTAATCACCAGAAGTGAAGAAAAATTATGACTACAGCGAGCAAGTGTTTTAGAAAGTGTGGCTTTATTGAAGAATTCGTTATAAAGTGGTATGAAAGGTATTGTTTGTGGTGGCAGTGGAAAAAAGGTAAAAAGTAAACAGTTGCGCATTCCTTTAGCTAGTGCACGTGGCGCATTCCGGCGGGGTCATGCACCACGCGGCGCGCGCGTGCTTCAAAACAAACGCAGCCTGCGCTTGCGCCCGCGCTCGCCTCCGCTCCTGCGCCCAACCCAACGCATCTAGCGATAAAGAAATTACTCTCGACCACTTCCTTTTTCTTTATAATATTTATTGCCCAGTTGACAGGAGGATTATGCTTACGCGGGTGTACGTCATTTATGTTCGATTTCATTTTGCCCGCTTGTTTTTATTTATATTATTAGGTGGCAAACGAGCAAGCGGCCACCGGAATTCGGCAATATAGCGAGGAAACCACAATTGCAGATTCATTGCCTATATTTAATCGACGGAGGAGGGAACGCACAGAAAGAGAATATATCCCCTTCCTACGTGTCACCTCCTCCGTCAAATACCCATCCCCGTCCCATTTTTTCCTCATGAGGTGGGAAGATAAAGAGGTCTAAAATAAGGGCTGTATGTCTACTACCAGTGAGTAGACAACTAGATTCGAGTCATATCCATTGATCAACCCTGGGGTGTCAGAACCGTTCAGTCGTGCTATGTTTTTAATTAATGACTACTTTCATATGTACTGGTATAATTAAACATCAAATGTTAAATTTATTTTTTACAATAAAAAACAATCAATGATTTAATTTACTTAAACATGTGAATATATAAATTACTTTTCAATCTCAAGTGCGCTTTACAAATATTGAATTTTTTTTCGAGACTATGTCAAACGGTAACAAAGGAAATGGTGAATTTGAAAGTTGCATCATTCGGCGAGCTTATAATATAGTACTCGGGTGGCATTCCGTGGTGATGGGAAAGCGGCAGAAAGTCGGGCGAGGGCGGAGGGTCGGAGGCTCGGAAGGAATGCGGCCGGACGCCCCGCGGCCCCGCGCCCCGTGCCGCAGCCCTCGCGCCCTCTGTTCCCGCGCGACTCGCCTGCCACCACGTTTATTTAACTCCTGCGATTCTTAATATTCTCGCCGATGTGTAAATCATATTTCAAACTATACGAGTTACGCTTTTCATTGCGGGCTACGAACAGATCACGAGGTTTCATTCCGAGAGATTTAAATTATTATCTTTTTAATGATATTCATACTCCTATGGATGTTTTGCATGAAGGGATGATTATGGTCCTAGTTTCGATATATAGGCGAAAAAAAAATTACCTTTAGATTATCGTAAGTTGAACGTGATCGGGAGCTTAGACAGTAGAGATAGCTATCATATCTACCTACTTAATCGATATCTAATATGCCTCCGTGAAGACTTCATTTTGGTGTTTAGACTTGAACTTGTTTATGTTTTGCGACTGCAACAAGTTATCTTGGTGGCAAGCTTATGTCAGAGCACAAAATAAGCAAAACAATGCATTGTTCATAATAAGTATGAGTTACATCAGATAATAAGTAGATCGCCTTGATAGAAAAAACCCCTTTATTACGCAGCAGGAACTGTAGATATATTGTTTGTATTTATTTAATTCTGAATTTTAACACCGAGAAGAACAAATTGCGCATTGGCTATTATTTTAAATTGTTTTAAAAATTCGTTCAAGACGATTTCATCATTCATATAACTTCAAAATAATTTTGAATGACTGAATGAAAGACACGTTTCTACTATAGCTAAATTATAATCAAGTACAACATGTAACAAATTTCGATTTTAACGTCGAGGAACGTCTGAAATAAAATTAGTTAATTGGCGCGAAAAAGTAGGAATTCACATAAAAACTGTGTCTAATCGAAACGATCCATTTATTTTTGAATAAAATCATGTTTTTATGTGTGTGAAATGATTATATTGAGCAGTGCAATTCTAACGTACATTCCGAACCTACGAGTGTGAGAATTTTTAAACTTATATAAAAAAATCTCTGATTTCTTATCGTTAGGAAAAAGGATACTTTCAGATATAATTAAAAAAAAAACAACTACAAAGATAAAAAAATGAGCGAATAAGATGGACGGAGGTGTAATAAGATGTGTCGACAAAGGCGCGTCAGAGATTGGGTGGTAGTAGTAGTGGTAAATACGAGCGAGCGAGGGCGCTGCGGGCACATTCCCGGGGCACGTATCGTAAATTGAGCCGGCGCCGGCGCCGCGAGCCGAGACTCGAGAGCCGCGAGCCGCGCCCGTTACGATATTTGAACAAATTCCCGGCGGTGTTAATCTGCATAATAACAGCGGCGGCACAAAGCGTTCGCCGGCTCCCATTATGCCCGGGCGCCACCCCGCCGCCCCCTACCATTACCCTACCCCGGACGACTCTCTAACCAGGTATATCTTATCCTCATACCATTTTACTTATCTTTTACCGAGAATCGAGACGCACGCTATCAAATAACAGGGCTGATGTTTTAACAAAAATGCCACTTACGGCACTCACTGGATACCTGCACTACAATCTTGTTTTAAAGATATGAAAGAAATAGTGAATGAAGTTAGTCAAATTTAAAAAAGCAGAGAACGATCATTACTTTTAGCATTTTTATGTTACTTAGTAGAGCATCGTCTTAAATTGAGATGCATCTAATTACTTCGTCAGTGTAACTTACTTTTTGTAAAACTGTTTAGTTTAATGAAATTCTTAACTTACTGAATCCACATACGTACTTAGGTTAATTATAACACTTTGTACAAACGTTAGAATGGCAATTAACAAATATAAACGCATTTGCAACAATTAAACTTATGCAGATGTCTGAGGATAAGTGACCGCTTGTCAAGCAAAATGACTTGATTCATCGAGATGCTGTGGATTGATTGACTCATGAGTAGATTTTCATCAACATTTTGAAGTACTAAGTCTGGCTGGAAAGAAAAACGTGCGTGATACCTAATGCTGGGACAAAAAAAGGACGAATGCCGGAGCTTCTCATTGGAAATTATTTGAGTTCAAACTTGACTATAAATCGAGTAGCTAGTTATTGCAACCAAGGTATACGGGCGGACATTCAGTGCTATTCCTTTTGTATTGTGCGCCGCCTACCCCATTTGACTCCCCTCGTTTTTGACCGTCTCCAAAAATTGACACCAAAAGGGTTGATATTGGCTTTTGGACGCAAAATTCCGTTTTTGTCCAATACCTGTCCAACACAGCCAAAGACATCACATGGGTGTGTTGGAACCAAGACAATAACTTGTACAATGTGAAGCACCGCATCAAATGATGAGCTGAGACGACAAACCGCACGTTAGTATTATGCATATTGTGAAAAGTTAAATACTGTGATACGGTTTTACTCTGCCCGTGAGTATATCCCGCAAACCATTATCATCTTACTGCCCTTTTCTGATTTCACTGCTGTCTTACGCAAGTTATAGGCACGCGATATCTTTCTTTAAATAGATTCCTTAGAAAAATACAAACAGAATGCTATCCTATAAATAATCTACAGACCCGTGAGCCTCTAATTTGAGAAGATTGAATAATAGCAGCACAGTCTTAACTAGTGGGAACCAGCGAAGGTTTATATGATGATAATATAATTTTTAATTAAACTCAAGTTTATTCAATAAGCGATTTTCTTATATCAACAATATTGTTACATGATAAACAACAGTTTTATTAAGTTTTATTGCTGTCTCATAAAAAATGTCACTTCTATGAACTTTATGTGAGAAAACAATATAGAATCCTAAATGCAAATACAACACTATCTTGAGATATATAGACATATTTCGACAACGAAAATGGTGACACCATGATTTTTTATCAGAACATACCGTAGCTAATAAGCAGAATTAATTTAACGCAATGTAAGTCACCCCTAAATTGGGTAGGATCCTGAGCACCTCGGTAGTGACATATATGAGCTGAATGTCTTTTTGGGTTTTTATAGTAAATCTGCTGAATGCAGTTATAATATTATAGTTACTTTGTTTCTTATTAATTGGTATAAGGAATTGTTTCCATAATAACACAATCATAGATAATTTTAAAAGTACTTAAATATTTTATGGATAATTAACAAAGAAAGAACACATGTTTTTTAAATACATATTATCGAAAACACTATCAATACTGTTCTGTATATTTGATGTTTTGTTATTGATATACTTTTTTGTAATACCTACGTTTGCACGTGTGTGTCCTAGTATATAGAGCAGACGTGATTTTTTTTGCATCTCACGTTGACGTCAGAAAAAGCACGCACTACCAAATATGGGAATCACGTCAGTGTACTAAATGCCAGATGGTCCAATCATACAAGTCCTATAACTTATGATAGTACAACTTAATTTCAAATTGTTTAAATGTAATCTAAATAAATGGTATTTTCTGTTAATGTATTTCTCAATGTTTGACTTGAAGACGTGGCTACTAAAAATAGATGTACATAGACAGACCGGAGTAACAAATTTATAATATTACTAGCTTTCGCCCGCGACTCCGTCCGCGTGCATTAAAAAAAAACTTAATTGGGGTATGAAAAATAGGGCTCACAAAATTTCATGAGAATCGGTCAAGCCGTTTCGGAGGAGTACGGGAACGAACATTGTGACACGAGAATTTTATTTATAAGATAATTAAGCGTAATCACACACAACTTTATAATGAGAAAACGAGATCGTAGTAATCACGATATATTTTTGAATAGTTACTTTTTTAATAAAAACCCTATACTTACAACACGCTTCAGGCTATGTATCGTATAAGCTATGTGAGTAAATAAAAAAAAATGTTATGCGGGAAAAGGACAAAAATTGCAAGCCAATAGTAGCGAAGATAGATGGTTGCCATGGTAGCGGTAATTCTCAGCCAATGGCGAAGGCCTTCGTTGTCGTTTAGAATTTGAATTTTTGACATTTGCAATTGGAAGTTTTACGCAATGTAAACAATAAAACAAAGTTTTTCTGTATAACAAAATAGAATGGAATTTCATTTGTATGAAGCCATATGGGAACAGCTAGTACATACATATAGTTTTATCTACCTTGCAGTAGCGTATGATGTTATATAGTTATGAATATTTAGGTAGATCAAACACGCTGGTCGTCTTTGTATAAATAAGATTTATGGCTCATTTATTATCCGGCCACGCCCAGTCGCTCGTAAGGTAATTTTTTACCAGTCCAATCGCCGTTATCCAATGCAGATATTGACACCGCTCGACATTATGAGAAGATTTTACATTAGATAGATACAGTTGTACATCGGTCGCGTTAAACGAATATTTAAAGAGGATTACATTAAAAACAATTTATCGTTATCGATTGATGAATGCTAATTAGTTATGTTTATGACCAAAAAGTGATTATATATACGAAAAATTTACAATATGAACTCGAGCTATGTCTATCTTATGTAAATGTATGTATATGACATATTTTACGAAAAAAAAAATCTCCGTAATATAGACGAAAAGTCGTAATGACCGAATGATACGTCTCTACTCTCTAGATTCCGGATAGGATCCCGGAACCGATATGAATAACATGAAGTCAATCGTTTATTGCTTGGTAGTGTTCACCCCAAAGTTTCGGTTTCGTGCTACTTTGTTGTAATGTCTAGTATTGGCACCGTATAAAAATAATTTTGATCCAGCTAGTCTACTGTAAAACAGAATATTGGAGAGACAGTGATAAGAAGTGTCTAATTTTTTCGACATATTATATTGTACATATAAATAGTCTATTGGAGTGGGCTGTTAGCAGACAGAGGTACGTCTAGACATATTTATTGCGCGTTATTGTAAGGTAACGATATTTTACAGTTATGTATAGGTTGTGCGGAACACCCACGCGCCGCTGTCGGTGCAGACGACGCGACAAATCGTCAAGGTTGACGTTCAATGATATGGCGCGCTGGCGGATTTTTCAGTGAAATAGTTTCACCGAGCGGTGACGGCAACGTCTGCGAGACGCGGGTCGATGCCCCCGTTGCCGCCGACACGCGATTTGGCCGCCGCCACTCGCCGACACTACCGATGTACCCACTCTATCCACTGCCGCTTACACATCTTCCACCCATCATTCACATAGCCCACAAAACACTGACAAAAGATAAAGAGTTCCTATATTCTTCAAATTCGTTGCGGTATTAGTTCGAGCATCTATTTTACTTTCTATCGACTACTTTGTAACAGAACAATGTGAATATTTAGATGGATGGATGGATGGATATTTGTTGGAAGGTATCTCCAAAACAACTCAACGGATCTCGGTGAAATTAAGTTTTTTTTTTTAATTTGGAGCGTGCGGTGTCGCTGGCCGTCTTGTAATAGAATATTTAGATTTAATTAAAAATAGCATTTAAACTTCCAACAGTCCCGTTTTAAAAAGGGATACAAATGTTTATATTTTACAGAAAACACTATTAATAGGTAAAATATGTAATTTATTTAAGTACATATATAATTATTTCTATAGCAATGAAATCTCTCTTTACAGTTAGATAAAAAAAGATTATTAAACTGCGAGGAATGCGCGACAAAGTGTCTATCAATAAAATCAAAATAATCCCAAATCTTTTGTACGTAACGTATGGCCGGTCTGTCGGGGCCGGAGTCGCCACGGATGAGGTAGGCGTTATTGCTCACCTATGCCAAACCTGACTCCAGCATGTATCACCGTCGTTTATAATCTTACTAATATAAATGCGAAAGTGTATATGGATGGATGGATGGATGTTTGTTAGAAGGTATCTCTAGAATAGCTTAACGGACATTGTAGAAATTTCGCATAGATATAGAACATAATCTGGAAGAACACATAGGTAACAAATTAAGTTTTTTTTTTTGTTTTGTCGCGGACGTAGTCGCGGGCAAAGGCTAGTATCCTAAATAAAATATACACAATTTATACTTTATGTAATGTCGTAGAGCGCGACACTTTGTGCGAAGTCAGAAATATTTATGTATCGCCCTTTAATAATGTCTACGCAAGTGAACGTTAATTAATAGATTTAATTAGAGACGGTAATCAATTAGTTGGAGTTAATGGGTTCGAATCGCGGCACGGGCGACCTGACCGTTGTATTCTATGTACCATCTATATACCTCAATAATGTTATATAGCCTAATTATACGTTATCATTAACAACTTGTAATACCTATTTAATGTTCTACACAATCACTAGATGATTGCAATGTTGAAAATGTCCCTAGATTCACAATCTGTACATAAGAATAACTTAAATTTATTTATTGTTTATTTAAATCTTGAAAAGTGTTTAATTAATATAGAATTTTTGTTTTATTTAAACATTTATTATTTTTTTCATATATTCAAGTGTCAGCAGGTGCAAAACATTATTAACATATTATTAATAATAAATTCATAACACAGTTCCATCGTAATATTAAAACAACTAATATTCTGCAAAAGTAGGTTAATAGATAAAATATACTAACAAAACCATTAGTTCAAAATTGGCACAATGGCGCCATCTTCTGCCTCTATTTAGAAATAAAGCATTGTAACTTATTTCTAAATACATAAATCCTCGATAGATGGCGCTAATTTTAAAAATTCATAAGTTCTGTGTTTCCCGGTAGGTGGCGCTATGACCATTTTTTTAAAAGTTAAAACTATGTCTTTAATGTTTCACATTATTTTAGGTAATATTGCATGATATAAAGTAAAATGACAGAAAATGGATCCATTAATAAAACTTGCGTTAGAACATTGTACAGACAGGTTAAAATTTTATTTTAGACAATAAGATTGTAAATATTATCAGTGTATAATCCTAACAAAAGCTGTAGTAGATCGAAAGATAATGCTTCCTTTGCATTGATGAAAATTTATAATGAATCAATAATTATAATAATCAACGATAATAAATCAATGTACTTTTGACATAAGATTAAAAAGTTCCACAAATGTGCCATAGTAAAAAGGTTTCATTTACACATTTAATAACAAGGACTGGAACTTAGGTAATTTAATTTTCCTTAAAAAATTGCTGGCGACTCAATGATCAATATGAATCCATATCATAAATATTGACTACTAGCTGTCGTCCACGACTCCTTTCGCACGGATTTAAAAAAAAATGTGTATGTGTTCTTCCAGATTATGATCAACATCTATGCCAGATTTCATCAAGTACCGTTGAACCGTTCTGGAGATACATTCAAACAAACATCCATCCAAACATTTATAATATTAGTAAGATAATTAAGTAAATTAACATACATATACATTTGATATGTAGGTATATATTATTTATACTTAACCACAATCACACTAAACGTATTTATAGAAACACAAAGCAAAATTTTTATAATTATAATGAAAAAATTAAAAAAATAAAATTTTCATTCAGTAATTAACGTCGAAGGCGGTTTTATATTAAAACAAGATAGTCATTAACAGATAATTATGAGATAAGAAGCGCAACATATTGTTTTTTTTTTTATTAAGTGAAGTAATTGCCGGCATTGAACATCCATCAGCGGTTTTAATGGAAGCACGCTCAAGTCTTCCTATTAGGAATAATATTCAAATTGCATCAATAATTTACACAGCGTACAAACAAATCCGCTTTTTTTTTTATAAGAGAAGGGGGCAAACAAGCAGCGGGAACACCAAGGTGTTGTGGTCTTCCTTCTTAGGATCGAATATTGTACGGCAAACTGTCATCATATGAGCTATAATAATTTATCATCTATCAGCTTTCGAACGCGACTCCGTTTGTGCAGAATTAAAACTAAATTAGTTATGTACTATATCTATGCCAAATTTCAGCGAGATCCATGACGGCTTCATGGATCTGGATGGAGATACCTTATAACAAACATCCATCCATCCATCTAAACATTACCATTTGTAACATTAGTAAGATTAACCGCGCGCAAAACGTTTGCCATTGAATCTCGCCTCCCACTCCCACTATCACCGCGCTCGTGTGCTCAGTGCGCTCAGTTAAAGCACAATCGGCAAAGTTTCTGCGCAAGAGTAAGTATGTATGATACTGTAAAAGATTTTGACCTTATTGCACTGTGAACGTCAAATGACATTTTACTGAAATCTGTAAGTAAGCAAAGCACAAGCTAACTCGACTGCAAATCTTACTAGTATTAATAATGCGAAAGTTGGGATTGTTGGATGGATATTCTATCTTACTAATATTATAAATGCGAATGTTTAGATGGATGGATGGATGTTTGTTTGAAGTTATCTCCAGAACGGCTCAACAGATCTTGATGACATTTGGCACAGATGTAGAACTCTGTCTGGAAGAACACATAGGCGTTATTACGTTTTTTTTTTTAATTCAGCGCGGACGGAGTCGCGGGCTACAGCTAATTACTTATATCACCAAAACGACTGAACGGATCTCGATAAAATTTGGGACAGATATGGAACATTGTCTGGAAGAAAGCATAGTCAGAGCAAAGCGAAGTCGTGGGTAATAGTTAGTTAAAATATTTACGGCAATATGAATAGTGAATACTGAATATCAATTATGATTAAAAGTGAAACACGCATCTTATTCATTTTTCTACCATACGTATCTTTTCCCTTTGTTTAATCACCCAGAGTTAGCTCATTTTTTTAACCCACTTCAAAGAGTTCTATTACTATATTACTAGCTTCTATTACTAACTATACCTACCGTGCATGCATCAACAAACAAAACAAAAAACATCTAATTTCATCCTACCAATGATTCATCAAAATATATCCAGTCTGTTAAAAACCTTCCTATTTGACACAACTGTGTAGATGAGATTTGAGTTAAAAAACAGACAAAGAACTTGTTTTATAATAAAAATATATAAAACACAATTCATCACTTGTACAAAAACAAAGATTTACTTATGAGAAAAACTTAGTTCAGTTTGGAAGACTGCGCCGAGTCGCAAGTGACCTCAGTACTGCAAGTGAGGCAAAAAACGTTGCACTACTCTTGCAATATTCATGATTTTTTTGTCTACGCCCGTGATTTTCGTCTTAACAATCTTGACCTCACTGATACAATAGAATATAATGTTTATTACATTATTTACTTATATAAATACCTACGATAAAAAATATAATTGCCTTGAAGACTCGATTAACTGGATTTTGAGGTGTTAAGACTGAAGGCCGAATTAAGAGTAACTTGGAGGATCAAATTCATATTTATATCGCTTTGTTTAATTTCATACAACAATAATATATTATATATTGCACCTTTTTCTGAATTATATTGACCCCATTGTGGATAAAACGCCATATATATATAGTCTAAGTATTGTTATAAATAAAGAGCGGATATTATGAAACTGTTGCAATCTCTACGTACATAGTGTATGATGATAATGCTGCGCAATTAAGTTTAAAATAAGGCCAACTTATATTGAACTAGCGGTGGCCCGCGACTTTTAACGCTGAATTAAAGAAAAAGAAATAAAATACCCTAATTAAGTCCTGCAAAAAGAGATGACATGGATAAATCGCAGCAGCAGTGGAAGGTCAATCATATCAACTTACCTCGCGCTGTAGAATGATGCTTCAGCGGAGGAGGCGGCGGCGCCGAAAGACACTCCTACAGCAAGGCCCTCAGGGATGTTGTGCACGGTGATGGCCACCACCAGCAGCATTATGCGCTTCCACTGCGACTGCCGCGCCTCCAGCGCGCGCGCCACGCTGTCGCGTCGCTCGTCCACGTCACCCTCGCCCCCTTTCTGGAAGTACATGGTATATGTATGCCCTCAATTATTTCTAAACAACTTAAAATCTTAGTCTAAATGTCAGAGCGCTGTATAATTAGAACTAATCCATCTAAGCTAGAGAAAAAAAAACAATATACAATATAACATAACAAATATGTATCTGTTTAGAATACAGAAGGTCACATTGAGCCCGCGAAAACAGTTTCCTATTTAACGGAAAATTTATTAAACCTCTACATGTGATAATGACCGTTGCTGTATACAACTCCATAAGCGAGAAACTCGGGTTTGAGAATAACCTGTATAAAGCTCGAAAAATATCGCGATTATTAAGTTGTCTTACTACTTAACTGTTACTGGTCGTAAATTTAATTCTAATTTATATTCTTTGTTTAATTTACATTGGATATTGTTATCAATTCGTTTAATATAAATTTTAAATAACTATCATCCGACCGAAGTTTAAGACGAATTTCCGCTTGCTTGCTTGCTTTTTGATGATTTTTGTTCAGTTCCTTGGAAATAGGTTCTTGGTTGTTATGCATTGTTGGAGATTTAATAGATTGAATAGTCACCCCTACCACTTCCTAACGAGAATACATAGAATTACCAATCACCTTGTACATAATTATAGTCGATGAGCAAACTAACAAAAAGAATTGAAAAATAAATGCTTACTTCAAAAGAGCAAAGTAAACTTTCTCGGCTACCAGCCAAATTAATATTTATACTGCATTAGATTGGTGGTTTATTTATTAGAAGTGTTTTAAGTAAAAATTTTAATTTGAGTATTAATTGCCCATCCAACAGAAAGTTCTAAACTTTAAACTGTTACATAATAAGACTACATTGCTTCATATAATCCACGGTTAACATTTTATTATGCAAGGTATATTCGGTCTTGATGTTGAAGTATTATATTGAACAAATAAAAATTAATGGTACACGAGCAAATTCGCTGTCGTTCTGTTATCGACTAATAAAATGTTATAAGATAAAATTTATATCTTTTGATTGTCGGTAAATATAAACTACACACGATTGTAGTAAAGTGTAGTGGCTGTATCTTGAACAACATCTGTCATTCGGCCACGACCTTATGCGAGTGGGACATGACGAGATAGCAATTGCAATTTACTATTTGATTATTTCCCATCGATAAATATTTCTATAGAAATTATCCATACGAAGAAAGTATTAAATGGACTTGGCCATGGAAAGGGAACTTACCTTTAAACAATAAATGTTTTTGTAAGGAAAAATTCCTCGAATACTTTCCGAAGTACGTGCGTTGTAACGTGTGACAGAAATTACAAATTACTATTGTACATAATTTGTTTCTAGGAAGAAGAAAGGGTTGACTGAGATTGGCCATGAAAAGGGAATATACCGACACCGTAAATGTTTCCTTAAAGAAAAATTTCGTCGAATTACCCAAATTAGGTACATACAATCAAGTAACATGCAGGAAAGAAATTACCGTTGTAAATCCTTTGGATACGCGTACACGTGGCATAATGTATTGTTATTACCAATCAGTGTTAACAATAGCCGATATGAATTACCTAAATTAGGCATTGACGATTAAAATGTATGTTTTGCAATCATCATAAATTTTTAAATATTATTAAATCGTCGACAGAATTATTGCTTTGTAGAAAATTACAAAAATACGATATGAGGTCGAGAGTTGTTTTGTTAACTTTTTAATACAAAACATAAAATACGCCACAACATAATTTTTAAAAAGCCAAAATAGTGACCGATACAACAGTGTAATTTAAAATATATCGCCGAAAGCATCGTTTACCTACATTTTTTATCGTTACCTGCGGCGATTTTTTAAGGCCGTGACATTTAACACAAACAAAGAACAAGTAACTACTTTAAAATAGGAAAATGGACTAACCGGAAACTAAACACCTGTATTAATCAGCATATATTTATGCAATATGCTACTTAATAAATTAACAAAATATAATCTTAATATATGATAAAATATGTTTTTTTTGTTCCTTGTTCAAAAAAAGTGTTTTAACTTGAACATTGAACATCTTCGAACATCAACAACAATGATGTCACAGTGAGCCACATCAAAATTCATCAAGTAGTGTCCGGCTCTATAAAGACACAGAAAAACTGACATAATATGTAAAGCAGGTCGGCTCAACATTCCAAAATATTTTCCCCGTAAACTGATTCGCTAACTGATAAATGGTAATGATCTATAGTTATATTGACTGATTTACATTTCAAGTACGAATGATTTATGATTGCAAGTCGACAACAGCTCAATTTGACCGATAAAACTTTATATCAAAGAAATATAAACCAGCGTGAATTTGAACAACGGACCTTAAGTCGAACGTTATGTTATTGAAGGACACTTGATGGACGTGCACATATGTAATGCCTACAGTAAATTTACAGTTAAATAAATTCTTTAGCTTCGTCGGTTTGTCTCCATGCATTGTAAATCTCAGTAATTCTTTATTTTCATTAAAAAGTTGAAATTGATTACAATGCAATACTTTATTTATATTTATTTAGTTAACGTAGTTTTCATTCGGTATTCATGTAAATAGAACGTCTTGATTATATCTATCGACGCAAATTAGTACTTGACAACTGACAACTATTTCGTTTGATATAATGGCTCTATATTAAAAGAACGCTCTAATATCAATAGTAAAAACTATATAAATGCTGTAAGTTTGTACTTACTTACAAATACTTTTACTTTAAAAACCTAAGATTGTCAAAGACCTCGACGAAGTGCTAGAAAAGTACAGACTTCAGCAATATCATTTTTATTATTTACGAACTCGGAAATTTGAAACACAAATTATTGATTTGAGATTTATGATGTCAAAATAGGGTACGAGTTCGGTTACTCTAAACAATGACTTATAAGAGACTTAACTTTAAAAACATCTTAGACTCTAAATAATAAAGAGAACAAAGGCTACATTTAGTATGGTATCTTTTAGTACATTAAAGTCGCGATTCCGTCCGGTAAAAAAAGTTATGACTAATTCACGGCAAAATATTTTTGGTTTTCTACAGATTATTTGTCTAAATTAGTAAAAGTAGAAATATTGTCTTCTTGCACGCTTGAAGCGACTTTTGCAAAAGTGGAACCGATTGATTGAATGAATTAAAAACGTACCTATTACCAATTTGTGAATATTGCAGCTGTGTCTATTATCAAGGAGCCGCCTTTTGTTAGTTGCTGTTTATTTAGCACAAAAAACCCTGACGAACATTGTGTAGTAACTACAAATGTAATTGCTTGAAAAATTCTGAATACCTTAAATTTATTTCCTTTCTATAACTTAGAATGCTGCTAGTTTCATACAAATTGCTATCCCACGTACACGATTTCCCCAAATGCAAAGTACCACGAATAGTGAGATTTTATTGTAAAACTAGAAAATATAGCAACATACCAATGAGAGATGAGAATGGTGGTGGGGTCTCCTGCGCTGCGCGGTGTGCTGATTGCTGATACAGTCTGCGAACTCCACCGGCTGTTCCAACGTCACCACGCTCGTCGGGTTCGACGGCCGCTGGTTCAGTGCCGTCATCATCTCCAAATCTTCCAACTTCTCTTTTGAATCTTTGCTCTTTGTTATAGCTGTAATTCAAAATGTCATCTATACATTACAGTAGTAAATTAAAGCTGTGCAAACAACACAAGAATGTTTAAAGTGAAAACACTTCAGAAATATACTAGTTTTTACATTACAAAATGTTAAAATATTTTATCAACTTTTTGTTTACTTCGATCCAGACAAATTTTAAATTGAAAATACTTGTATATGATTATCCCAACAATGTATCTGTCATTACATTCCTCTCTATAATACCATTCATTGTCAACAGAGATAGTATGGTAATATAAGTAATAGTGTAGAAGCCATTAGTAAGCTTCTAGATAAGATACAATCTTCCAATGCTAAGATTTAAGTCATTTAAATGACGATAGTAAAAATTATTTACTTTAGAACCAAATAAAGCAAATGACTTTAAATAAATAGTCACAAATTTAGAGCTCTATATAAGACATATTCACATATTAAAGGTCTACTTTTATGCAAAAGTAATTACGAACCAAAACCTTTTATTGATTAGCAAAAGGTGGAAAGCAAGCAATCAGACATTTGATTCACAAAAATAGAAAAGTGACTGATGCACATAGATATATTGCCTATATTTAGTGAGAGAAGGAGATGCACAGAAAGAGTATTTCCCGTTCCTATGTATCCCTTCAATCAAGGGATTAAGCACTTGACTTCCAATCTACAGGTCCAGGTATAGTGAGCTGATGATGATGCACCCCTTGCCATTCCTTTCTTATAAGAAATGGGTGGAAAAGGGAAGATAATAACCAGATGAGCTGAAGCCTGGGCTCTATATTAGTTGTTAAAAACATATTTAAGTTAAAGTTGATATAGAATTACAATAAAACATTAACACATAAACAGGTTTTATTTTTTGGTGACATCAGTGTTTCCTATTTAGTTTACAAAAATTATAAAAACGGTTATTCTATTACATGTTTAAAATGTGGAAAACTTCCTAGATTTTTTTTTAATTAAAAGTTATAAAAACTGTCCTTATCTATGGTCAATGGTTTTTATCCCAATAATCATTTTTTTATGCCTACAGTACACCTTAACATTTATTTGTAAAAATAAATAAAGCTGGACAAATATTGGCTTTAACATGAAAAGAGAAAAACTGAGATCAGCTTCTTCAAGAAACAGCAATAATGAGATAATATAAAAAAATAAAAGCCAATTCCTACTTGTGTCAAAAATAAATAAATATTTAAATGACTTTTTATTTTTAAAATGTAAGATTTTTAAAAGTATTTTCTTTTACAGTGAGATTCAAAATTTTTATAAAGCAAGCATTCGCTCTTGAAAACAAAAGGTAAGAAAGATCAAGTCTACACTTTTATTTTTTAGGCTAGTATTTAGTTGAAACCTGGATTAGGAACAAGTGGATAATGGAGAAATCTCTTTAAGTTTGTCATTTTCCAGTCATGATGGGCAATCTCTATAAGCGAGAAACTCGTATCCAGGTTTGACTTTAGTACAAATTTGGATGTAAAAAATTTATTACCATAAAAACATATTAAAATGCAAATAAAGATCGTAAAATCTTGAAAACTGATTAATTTTAATTTGAGTATCATATTAAAATAATCAATAGCCCTTACATTCATTTATCTTGTCAAAATGGGAATGCATTTGAGATGTTGAAAATTGTTAATTAATTTGTGTTTTTTTTAATTAGATATGTTACAAATTAAATAGAGGTAAATTATGCATGAAACCAGTTACTTCCCATGATCAACAAAAACAACATTTAAATGAATTATGAATGTGGTATTCCAAAACTTAAATATAGATTTTGCAAATTGAAGAAACATTTTGACACTGTATTTCACTCAGTCAACATTTTAGCCACTACTTGATTATTAAAATTATCAATGGAAAATGGAAATCTTGACATGATCTATTTGGGATAATTATTATAACATGTATTTCACTTTTTAGATTTCATTAATTATATACAAATTAGAATACTGTAGTAGATTTTCAAAAAAGCATTTCAATTAAAGTAAAAATACCACTTACTTATCATCATATTCGTTGAATTGATGCCCAAATAATCCAAAAATTTATCTGTTCCAAACACAAAAACGGCTCCAAATAAAAATCCCGCTGCAACTGGAACGAATGCATACTGGCCTTCTTCTCCATAGGTTCCAGAGGTTTTACACATTTCTATAGCAGGCTCTAGTAGAGACCAGTACGATGCTGCAGTCATAACTCCCGCAGCAAATCCAAGAGATACATCAAGTAACTTCCTCTGCAATACAATCCCACTATGAGTTTGTGTTTACGAAGCAAATAATTTAAACAATAAACATTCAAATACATACGTGTTTCCCTCTGATAAAAAATACACAACCGGCGCCTACAGCTGTAAGACCCCACGTGAAGAGGGTCCCTAAAAGGGCTTGAGTCACTGCGCCGTAGCCAGGTATCATTTTTAAAATTATTAAGTACTTGTTCCTTCTTAAGTACTATTAACTAATAACATTTCAAGTAATGTTTTTAAAATAAGAGCAAGTTATCTTACACCATCTTTATATAGCTACACAACACTCCACATGTTTACGTACGACTGCTGATGAGTGGAATTTGCATAGTAGTGACGTGCGTTACGCTTAACGTCAGGGAATCGATGTAAGTTATATCGATGAAAAGCTTAACATAAACACCAGTTAACACTGACCTCCTCAAGACCTTTTTTATATAAACGCGAATTAGGTTTAGTTCAATTTTTTTAAATCTTATTTCTTTAGTAAGTTTTCACCAGAATTTGCGATAGTGGACCACTGGTCAAAAATATGTTTATATACGAACAAATGTTTTTCCTACCTTTTTACTTGATGTAATGACAAGTTTTATTTTCTTTGTAGTATTATAGTTTAGTGTGATTTTTGGACATAAAACGACTTGGTAGTCGTTTAAAAATTACTTATGAAAATGATTTATTACTAATCTTAATCCAACCCAAGTGTTTTCAGAACCTTTCATTTTCTAAAAAACAAAGAATGTTATTGGCACAAGATACTTAATATTTATTGTAAGTTGGGATTTTTGTGTCACAGAAGTTTATGAGCTACACGCATTGAGTGGCGATTATATTGACTGTTAGCTTTTCTCCGCTATTTCGTCTCTACAGAATTAAAAAAGGGTGCAAATTCATTCAACACATGTGTTAGTCGTGACCATGTTCCATATCTATACAAAATTTTAATAATATATGTTGAACCCTTGCGAAGTTATCGACTAAATATGTAAATCAAACGTATCCCATACACATTTCCGGGATCATAGGTAGCGTATGTGTTTTTCCAGACTGTGCTCAACATTTATACCAAATTTCATCTCGATCCATGCAGCTGTTCTGGAGGTACCTTCTAACAAAAATCGATCCATCAATCCATATTCCATACATCCAAACTTTCACATTAGTACTACTAGTAAGATAAATGGAGAAGTCGCTTGTAAAAGTCTTATTATAAGAGAAGGAAAGATATAGCACAACACTATGCAACATATTTTTTGTGCATATATATTTTTAAAACAAACAAAAAGGTTTTGACTAGATTATTCTATTTTTATATAATATGTTTTAACATGGGATTTAGACAATAATAATATGTATTTTGAAAATGATTCCAATTAACAATTACACCTAGCAACACAATGATTATTGGCAATTTGCATTGACATTGACTTGACAATTTGACAATGACGTTTTGGATGTATTTTTTTTATTTTCATTTGGATCTAAATTATGAATAAAATAATTAATATAAATATATGAATTATTAAATTATACAGATTACTCGTAATTTTAAAGATTATTATTAAGATTATAAGTGTTTATCTCTATCAATTTTTAAAAATTAAACGTTGTAAACTATCTTTAATTAATTTATTTTATGATGTCCAATTGGTTTGAAGTTGCTTTATAGCACAAATACGTTATGATAAAAAGTATTAATCCTAAAGATTTTGGGTGAAGATCAATTTGTATTGCATAACGGATACATTATAACGTTGGAAGAAAAGAGTCGGTAAGGATAACTGATTGATTATGATAAATCAGGATTTATCAAATTATGCAAATGTTTGGAACTAGCGTTGCCAGGCGTCCGGATAAAGCAGGACATAGGTAGGCTTTTTGATTGCGTGTCCAGCCAAAAGAAACGGTTTTCCGGCTTTTGTTAGGCTTTTTACATTTCCCAAAAGAGAGTACCTAATAATACTGAGACAAAATCTTAAATAATATAGGGTGTCCGACCTTTCCACCCAAATAGGTCTGTCCGGCTATTAGGTTTGGCGACCTGGCAACCGTATTTAGAACATTCACATTTGTACTGTAATTTTATAAAAATCTTGAAATGCGGATTTGCAATGGTGAAACATTTAAACAGATAGTACATATTTTGTTATGTGTTCATCATCATTGTCCTTTTTCCTATGGAGGGTTGGCACAGTGTGTACCTACTACTCTGCAAGATATCACTATCAACTATAATATTGGAAATCACTCCCTTCTTATGTATATTCTATTTCAGACAATCCAACCACACTTTCATTGTCTTCTACCTCGTCCACATTCAATCTTATTACTTTCTTGTTTATGTGGCCATCTTCTCTAAGTATTACATATCTATACAGTGTTAACCTGTTTTTCTAATTTTCTCCATCGCTGGCACAACTCTGAAACATATATATTATACTAGCTATTTCCAACGACTCCATCTGTGCTGAATTAAAAGAAACTTAATTAGTAACCAATGTGTTCTTCCAGACTATGCTCTACCTGTACGCCAAATTTCATAGAGATCCATTCAGCTGTTCTGGAGATACCTTCTAATAAACATTCATTCATCCATGCGTTCATCCATTCATCTAAATATAATCATTTATAATATTGATTAAATTAAGTATGATAATACACCATTTAAAAATTCAACAAGAAGCCAGTACTGGTGTATGAGTCAATAATTATGTATATTCGGAAAAATAATAAAAAAATTTTTTTTTTCAAAGTTACATTTACTTTATTTTTTGGTGTAAAATAAGAAATGTGAACGCATGGTAACTTTTATAACGGTATAAAACAAAACTATCTACATAAATCGTAACACAAACAATTACTACGAGTACATTCGTCATTGTCATTTTTAGTTAAACGTAATGTTCTTAAGTATTAAAAATACTAACATATACATATGTATATGTTTATACTGAACAGTATGTAATGATATCTCTGCTACTGACTTAATTCTCACGTATTTAATTATTCCTTAACGAGTTTTAATTGGGCCATAAACACTGTATTTGTTAAATTAAGTTTTTAACGAGTAGGACAGGGTCTACGTGACTGATATCTTTTAAGCGATTACACAGTTTGTGCAGGGACTTAAACGAGCCTACTCACATGACCTCTAATTACTTTGTATGCCTAACAAACGTAAAACGGCATCTATAGATGTATGAAAAAGATAATTTCTTTACATGTTATATTTAATACTCAACCAGCTTTTAATACTAATTCTTGTTTTATCTAATATATAAAATTCTCGTGTCACAGTTTTCGTCACCGTACTCCTCCGAAACGGCTTGACCGATTCTCATGAAATTTTGTGAGCATATTCAGTAGGTCTGAGAATCGGCCAACATCTATTTTTCATTTTTTTTTAACTGCGCGCGGACGGAGTCGCGGGCGACAGCTAGTTCGCTATAAAATTTTTGATCCGACAAATCCGAGTTTTACAGATGGTATTGCTTCATTTGTTAAATTTGGCTTATAGCCATGACACTGATAACAATGTGCAATTGCATAACAAGTTCATAGATAATAAGTACCTAATTCAAAATGTCTATTTATTTAAAATCACGTTTTAGTATTTTTTGTGCTTTAAACAAAAACAAGGTCATCAGAAACTATGGTACGAGACATAGTTCCACCTAATAATCATAGTGAATAGCGAACATATTTACGTGTACTACTCGTCTAGTAGGTAGTGGTTTTTATGGTGATTGACACAAGATATAAAATTCCTAGATTTTCCAAGTATTGTATTCATGGTCTTTCTAGTAACAAATTTGTAAATCAACATTGAATATAATACTTTCAGCCTTATGCCAGATATAAAATCAATCGTTTTCTAGGTAAAAATCCCTTGAGTCGCGACACCTTTAGTCATTTACTTCAAAATAGAAATAATAGATTCACCGGCTTCTTAGGATTCTTTGGAATGAATCATAGATACATAGTTTATTTTATGCCTGTATCAAAGTGGGTTAATTAACACTTTTAAATGGTTTATCTTCTATTTTTGAATTCCTAACAATAGACATTAAAATATTTTTTACCGATATAACAGGTAATATCACGAAATTTGACAGTATCATTAGACAGTATTGCGAGCCTCGTTCCTCATTGTTATTTTACCTCCTTAACAGTACTACAATAAATAAGTACGACATACAACCGTTACTTTCATTTCTATCGCAACATATTGAATACCGTAATGTTTTTTTATTATGTTGAGAATAGACCAACAGTTAATAGTAAGATGATAATCCAATGTATCAAAGAAATGCAGATTTAAGTTTTCTTTAGTGATGCAACGGATGTCTGTTTCCGTTTCCGCAAGTGCGGAAGTTCCGCATCCTTTTCAACATCCGTTTCTGTTTCTGTTTCCGCATCTTTTATAACGGAGATAAAACGGAACTTTACGACACCTGAGAGATACAAATGCGCGGCGCGAGACGCGCAGTCCGCGCGCGGTCTTTCGGCACTTGTCGCATTTGTTTGTTTACGTACTTTTTCGTGAAATTAAGCGCGTAATATTTTCTGCTGCTAGTTAAAACAATCAGCTTCTCTTGCTGGAGTTGACTGTCTAGTTGTTGTCCATATAAAATTTGACAACTGGCAAAATGTGACTATTTCATACTTACGAGTTATTAAATGTGCTTTTGAATAAGTGATAACCATGCAATATATCATCATCATTATTATCATCAGCTCACTATACATCCCCACTGAGGGGCGCCCAAATTTGGGTGATTAGGCCATAGTCAACTACACAGGCCCAGAGCGGGTTGACTTCACACATATCATTGAATTTTTTCTCAGATATGTGCAGGCAGCATCACTATGTTTTCCTTCATCGTAAGAACGTCGGATAAATGTACATATCTAAATCGAATTTAATTGTAGATAAAAAAGTTAAAGATAAATATAAACACGATTATTATAAACTCTTTGAAGAATGTCAGATATTACCTATTGATAAAAAAACACACTACCTAATAATGTTACAGTTATACTATAAAAATGAAAAGGTTACGGATTTAGAAGTAATTACTAATAATTATAACACGAGGGCTGTCGCTGCGGGTAACGTACGCGAAGCCAGAGCTTATAATTATTACGGCGAACGAACCAGAGAATACTTGGCTCCAAAGCTTTTTAATAAATTCTTAAGACCTTTACTAGTTCGTAGTTCAATTGTGAATAGTTCTGTAAATAGCAGGGGCTCACTGAAGCAAACATTGAAAAATATGCTGATGTAGCTTTCAATCAACAATGAATTATTCTTGATCGAAAGCTCAGTAATAAATAAGAAATAACTTGATGGCGTTAATTTAAAATTGTATTTAATTAAGTTTATATTTATGTGTTTGGAAAGTTTCTTTGAAAAGGTGCGACGCCTACAAACCACGTGAGTGGTTTGGCGAACATTAATTTGTAAATAGTGTTATTTTTTTTTTCTTGAAAATAAATAAATTAAAAAAAAAGAATAACACATTGGTACATGGCGGGATTCGAACCCAGGACCTGCAGATTGCAAGTCAAGTGCCACGAGCCACCGACGCCTAATAATTATATCTTTTTCTAATCTAGATTTGGTGTATTTGATACTTAGTACATTCACTGTATACAAAATAAAAAAGGTAACAGCTGGGAGCCAAAAATTTTTATGGTGAATTTTTATTTAGTATCTGGGAATGTTTGAACATATAGATTGAATTAATAATGTTATTATAATTATTTAAAAAAAACACATTTTTTGCATTTGAGCACTAGGGATCATCATTTTGAGCACTAGGGATGGCAATGGTTTAATTCACTAATATGTAGATATTTGTTCCACTATTGCATTTCTATGTACTAATATGTTACAAGATTTTGACAAAATCAAGTTTTTCATCAAATTCCAGAATATTGAGTAAAACATGTAAGGATACTAATCAAAACCAGCTTTTATCTCTTCGGTTCAAGATCTTGTAACATTTCATACACACCCACACATACACAAATGTGTCATAGCATTGTCACTACATTATTCCCACAACAAGAAGAGCTGGACTACGAAATACCCGCAAACGCCGCCGAAGTCCCTGCAATCACGAACGAGGAATTCGTAGGCGCATACAACGCAATAAAGAACAAGAAGGCGCCGGGTATGGATCGCATCCCTAACGTAGCTCTGAAGGCGACAATGAATTGAGAGCAAAATGGGTCTCAGGAGGTATTTAACAGCAGTGAATGTATTAATAAAAAAATATATTTGTTGTTTTTCAACACGAGTGGTTTTGGCGAACATTAATATTTAAATAGTGTAATTTTGTTTCCTTAAAATAAATTTAAAAAAAAAAACACGTATTTTAACTTATTGAAACACAGTAAAAATACATACATTGAAGGCTAAAGGACACCGATATCCAATGCCTTAATAAATTAAAAACGAATACAAACTGATTTTCCAAAAAAATTTTTTTTTGTAAATATGTTTTTTTTATTATTTACACTTCTGTTTCCGCATCCGTTTCCGTTTCCGTTTCTGCTAAAATTTATTTTTGACATCTGTTTCCGTTTCTGGTTCCGATAAGACACTTCCGTTGCATCACTAGTTTTCTTTTATAATGACGGCTTGGACGTAACAAGCCTAATCTGATGGTTCACCGTAGAGTGTGGGATCACGACTAAAAATTACTTACAGTCGTTATAAAAGTCAATAACTAATCAACACAATCAAAAATAGATTTATAGCCAACACTTATCTAGAAAACAGTTTACACTTCTAAATCAAATAGTCCTTAAAAATGTTAACAGCGGAGACGTTGATAATGATACATCGTCGGAACTACTAATGTAAAGGTTAGAAACGATTACCTTGATGAGATTACTATGAAAAGAATAAAAAAAAGGTCTTACGACTAAGGAACTCTTTTCGAACAGATAAACTAAGGACGTGATATAAAATGTAGAGCGTTGGATTAAGGAGATGAAGGACCTATTAGAGGGAAAGAATGGCTTAAGCCGGATAGATTTATAGTGGGAACATGTCCAGATAAAAAAGAGTCAAATCAGCTCTCAATTATCTCTCAAAGTATCGCCTTGAAAATAAATAATTCACAAGATAATAAATAATTTTAACAATTTTAAACAATTTTAAAAACCTGCGTTTAAAAATTTCAATTTTATTAGCCGACTTCAAAAAGAAGGAGGTTATCAATTCGACTGTATTTTTTTTTTTTTTTTATGTGTGTTACCGCGAAACTCGGCCCCTGGTGGTCCGATTTTGATAAAAATTATTTTAATCGAAAGGAAGTGCTTGCAGGTGGGTCCCATTTTTTTGTTTTTTTTTTAAAATAACTAGAAGACTAGTAGATTTTGAATATAGCTTCAAAATTTGTTGCGGAAATTAGGGACATTTTTGCTTTCAGCGCTTACGTAGGCTAAACTATAGGACCTACATAAAAATGATGTATGGCGAATTGTAGCTCTTTAAATGTGCTAAATAAAAGTCCGCGATAGCATATATCTATCTTTTATAGTTTTCTCACAATAACCATTTTTTTCTTTAGAAACATTAATTAAATTCATGCCCTATTTCCGACGCTATTATTCAAGTTCAGTATTAACCCTTATGTAAATAAATATGTTCATTATCAAGAGAATTAAATGTAGATTATATTTGCAATTGAAACTATATCATTCTGTCTAATAGTTTAGGAGATATCGTAAGAATAAAATTACGCGGAAACGAAAAATGCTACATCGCGTTACAATGAATAGCACAAATTTGCTTTCTGGGCTTACGTAGGTCAAACTATATGACCTACATTAAAATGATGTATCGAGTAATTATAGATCCTTAAATTTGCTAAATAAAAGTCTCAGGTGGCATATATCTATCATCTATGGATGTCTCACAAAAACCATGTTATTATGAACAAACTTCGATTAAATTGCACACGAAAAACAGCGTCGTAAGCTTAAGGCGCTATTATATTATATTCGATATGAATCCTTATCCAAATAAATATGTTTGATGGCTAGAGTATTAAATGCAGATTACATTAGCCTTTAAACTATGTAATTCTGATCAATAGTTTGGAAGATATTAAATTATTAAAAACTACGCGCATTCGAAAAATGCTACTGCGGCGCGCGGCTGGACAAAATTAAAGGCACGCTACGATGTATTAGTTCGTTAATTTTCAATTTGTATACCGATTTTGATAATTATTTCATTGTTTAAAGGATAAGTGGTTATCTGGTGTATTCTAAATTAGTTTTTGAATTGAAGTACACACATATTAAATAGGAAAGTCCTTTTCTTTATTTGTCTTATTTATGTCCTTATACGTATTAAGGAAATTTGTAATTAAACTTCAAATTCACTAAAAATTGAGAAATAAAACAAACATTTTAAGAAAAAAAAATAGCCGACTTCAAAACAAAAAAAACTATCTCAAACAAAATGCGCTCAAAAGTAACTTAAAAAAAACAATTTCAAACAAAATGCACTCAAAAGTAACGTAAAAAACAATTTCAAACAAAATTCACTCAAAAGTAACATAAAAAAAACAATTTCAAACAAAATGCATTCAAAAGTACCATAAAAAACAATCTCAAACAAAATACACTAAAAAGAAACAAAATAATGTCATGAAAACTTCTTTCTTTCTTTCTTCTCTCTTTCAAAAACACTCTAAACTCTAAAGAAAGTTCTCTTCTTTCTTGTAACATGTCTATATTGTATAATTATTGTTATTTTGGAGTCGGTTTCGGCCTAAGTAGGGACATAAACGTAAGTATGTCTAATACATCTCAAATATAAAATGTCACCTATTTACTTCGGCCGACACCGACTGCGAAATAACAATAATTATACAATATAGACATGTTACAAGAAAGAAGAGAACTTTCTTTAGAGTTTAGAGGGTTTTTGAAAGAGAGAAGAAAGAAAGAAAGAAGTTTTCATGACATTATTTTGTTTCTTTTTAGTGTATTTTGTTTGAGATTGTTTTTTATGGTACTTTTGAATGCATTTTGTTTGAAATTGTTTTTTTTATGTTACTTTTGAGTGAATTTTGTTTGAAATTGTTTTTTACGTTACTTTTGAGTGCATTTTGTTTGAAATTGTTTTTTTTAAGTTACTTTTGAGCGCATTTTGTTTGAGATAGTTTTTTTTGTTTTGAAGTCGGCTATTTTTTTTTAATAAGACATTTAATCCGTTCAAAGACATTACAAAACTTACAATACAATTAAAACATTAAAAAAAAATTAAAGATTAAAAATAAAAATTAAGAGTTTAGATTACAGTGTTAGTTACTGTCGCAAGCTGTTTTATTATAAAACCAATTCTTTATCAAGATTTACTAAAGTGTAGCAATAGGAAAAAAAATATTGGCTAAATAATAGCAAGTGATATAAAAATTTAATCCTGCAGTGCTACTTTTATCTTTACGAACTAAAGTGAATTCGCAGGGCGAATCGGTACCACTGAACGTGTTCAACCAACTAATTTTTAAAGAAATATTTTTTAGTAGGAAAAACTACACTACATCAGCAGGTGCTCGCTAATCTGTACGGTGTAAGTCATTCAAGACGGATTTATCCCGATTAGATCGGTAAAAATACTCCAAGCTTGTATGCGTAGATGTAGGAATGTGAAGGAGGAAAGAGTGATGTGCCAGAACCGTACCAAAGGGAAAACTTCTGGTTTAGGGATATAAGTTATGGCGTTGGTACGCTAGCTCAATAACAGTATTATCGTAAACCAAGAAGCGCATAGGTAATATGTGGTATTACCATTTATATGCCATTACGTACCGTATGATCTATATGTGTACGACCCAATTAATGGGCTTCAGCGGTCACACCGATAAGTAATTTGCAGCGCTGTATGATTGACTCGGTCTGACCGCAAATGTAAACATTTAGGTCGAACTTTTTGGAACATTGCATCGGTTCACGGCCCCGGAATAAATAACCCACTTGAGGTAATTTAAAAAGAAAAGAAATTCCTTTTTAGTTAAACAAAATGCTTATACTGTTTATTCTAAAATGGAATATTTTTAGGAATATTTCATTCTGTCCAACATATTTTTTATGACATTTAAATGAATCGTGGAGAGTTTTTTAAATGTAAAACCTGTACATATATTTCAGTTTATCACTATGATTTATTATTTATTTTATTAAATTTGTTAAGTAAATTCATTTTGCAGGCCATGTACTTTATTATAGAGTTAATGAGTAACATAATTTAACACATAAGTATGTGCAATCATAGTTATGTCAAAGTAGTGGTTTATGCGAGATATAGTGCGCAGTGGTAACAACCTGTCATAACCGCGGGCGACGCATGCGCGGGCGCAGTCAGCGTAGCGTTAAAAAGAACAAACAATTCCGCTAGATCGTCATTATTCAAATTTTCGCCGTACTAGATGTTCGTTTGTTCCGGCCGCTGATTTTTGTTCTATTTCCTTGCAGTCTGAAATTACGATTAGTCCGGTCGAAATGAGAAGCGGTCATCCGTGGTGGATGGCCGTGTGAACGCCCCGTTAGTAAACAGTTTACACTGCCAGACAATATTCAAGGCAATCTTAAAGATCCAATTATTAGCACTCTGATTAACCTTAAGAGTTCATCTACTGTTATGCTTGTACGGTTTTAATAAGATTTGTAACAATTTCATGCTTCCAAACAAATGAAATCGATTCTCTTTAAATTTTTGAATCGAATAAAAGTTAATACTGAGTTAATTATAAAGTTATTAGAGCCAAGAAAATTACAACATTACATATCGTGAACGCATTAAAAAGTTTAGGGAATAATATATTCTGTCATTGATTTTAAAAAGGATAATTTTAGTTGAGGGGAGTTTTAATTCCCTGTTAATAAGAATACAATTTTAGTTACATGATTAGGCTATGAATACAAATACATTGTAATAAAACAGTTTAAATTGCAGTTAGGTCATAACATAACGATTACACAAACATGCAACGGCAGCACATGTTGAAAAAGCCAAATGACGGTGCGTTATATTTATTGTGCGTGGTAAGCGTGCGGTTTTGCCTCGCATGGACATAACATCGAGTGATTGCGTAACGGGCACTCAGTTTACTGTTTATATCGATTTGGGAGCGCGACAATACGCCGTGGATATCACCACAGTTTTCATATAGGGCTGTATTCATCTAATAAATGTAAGCCGGAACATTAACTGCACAAATCATGCAATCAGTTACTTAGTAACGCTTGGAATAAAAAGAACATAAACAGTGAAGTCCAAAAGAACTATTGATTTTTAGCTTATTTCATCACTTACTATGACTCAAAGACATCGATGTCAAACTCGTATCCGATGCCAAAAGCCCGTATATGCACCACTCAAACCCAAAAAATTCTAGCCGAACCCGAAGTAGTGACAGCCCTTCTTACGGAAGATGGTACCATCGATCACATCACACGATTAGAAGCGCTTGCTATAAAGATAATGACAGCAAAAAGTCGACACTGGCACGCGCTCCCCTTGACACATTCAATATCGTGGAATGAGCTGTACAATTCCTTGCGCCTAACACGATTCCGTTTCCTTGACACAATGAATGCGGTACTGATATAACATCTCAATTGCCTCTTCCGCTAATTACTGTTTGATGATTGATTTTACCCTAAATTAAAATACATTGTACAATCTTATCCGGCCTTATGTAAATAAACCGTTAATCTAAAGACGTAACGCTTACTTTATTTTTCAATTTTTTTTTTAAATTAAGGCAAGATTAATATTATTATCACGAACTAATTAAATGAATTTATGTTATTATTAAATGCTTAATTATTTTTAATTTCGCTTCTGTTTTCCTACAGCTGACAATTATACGAAAAGGAAATCTTAGAGAAGTAAATTTCGAAACTACCATGGAATCAACTGAGATCATCAACAAAAAATTAAGAAATCACGATCAGTAAATTAGTTTTAAAAATATAAATTTAATGATAAAACGATAAAATTATTCACGCGTCCTAGTTTATCGGTAGCAGAAAACAAAAAATAACAATTAGTTACTAAAGCATACATACATTGATTAATTTGGCAATTATATGTTGATTTGATATCCACTTATATTTATTTGCTGATTGCTAGATCTTAAAAACATCGACTTAAATACATTCTTAACGGGTTCAAACCATTGGAAATGCTCATACCACGTTACACATACTTTATTTAATTTAATGTAAGATCGTTAAGACAGGGACAGGATAATCAAAAATGACTTCGTACCAGACACAACAATAACTGTAATGTTACATTAAATTCACATTAGAAAACACTTTACGAAATAAACTTACGTCGATAAATTACAAGCAGTTGTCAGCGAATTCTGCTTGAAAACAATATTCAATTCAACTTACATGAAAATAATGTTCGATTCAAAAGATTTGCTATTACCTTTGAGAATATTATCTTCTATTTGTAAGTCTTTTGTTATTGACAAAAAGCAGCTTCGGTCTCTTATTTTACTGAAACCAATGTTTTTGTGTTGTAACTTTCTATCGTGTCAACTAATAGTTTCTCACCGTAACGAATATAAAAACAATACTTAAAAGTTGTATTTATTAAAAGTTTTTGTGGAGCAAATTTACTTTGATCCAAAAAGAATTTTTCGATGAATCTACATTCTTTTAAATGTACTAATTCAGAAAATGTATTAGGAAATTTATTCATAAAATACGTAGATATTTTAGACACACAGTAGATAAGTTACAGAACGATGTTTTGCACAATGTTTTTACTATAATATTATAAACCAGGTCAGGCATATTGTTTATCTAGCCATAAACATAAAATGAAAACTTTACAACTTTCACGCTTAAACAACGACTGAGGGACAATAATTGTAAATATATATCAAATGAAATCAAAAATGTTTATTTACTAGCTTTCGTTCTCGTGAAATGGAAAAAAGTAAGTCCATACTTTATACCAGAATGTAATCTATATCTGTACCAAAAAATTAAGATCCGATCAACTGTTTAAAGTTATCTGATAACAAACTTCCATCCATCAAAACTTTCGCATTTATAATATTAATAAGAAGTAAGATTCCTCAAAACTACATTGTTGGCCATGGCCACCATTTTACATTTTATAACTCGTTTAAGAAAGCCGTATTGATGGAAAAATAAAATTCATTGCAAAATAATAGGAGGGAGTGAAGTTGAAGAATCATATAAGCTGAACAATAGCTTTAGGCTTAAATAGTTGTAGATATATATAGGTAAATAGAGTTCAGTAAATTATGTTTACAAACTTAGGAGACAGTCGTGAGTGTTTATAATAACAATTTCGAGGTATCCAACATTATATTTTACTGCTATTAAAATTAATAGGTAGTAAATTGAAGCAACTTTCTAGTGAACGGTCGGCGTTTTCTAGGCTCCTGGCTCACTTGTAGGTTTCGCTTTTACGTGTCTCGAAAGCCTAGATGTTGAAATGTCCCATTGACCGCTAGAGAGCTTATATCGCCTTAAAACTACCATAGAATGCTCTACGAACATTATCTCAGCTTTAACGTTTAATAAATATATACACAGCGTCGGAAGGTCAATAAAACATTGTTTACATTTTTTATAAGTTAAAAGACTATGTCCATAGATAGGTAAGGGCATGAAATTGATAAAGGGCGTGAAGGAAGCGGTCATGATCGTTTCGGTTACGGACCGCAAGAGTCACTTGCGTAGTGCAACGCTAACAAAAAGCATTCTAGAGTAGTGTAAATTTATGTTCTTGCTGCTTGGAAAAAATTGTTTACACAAATAATATTTCATTGCGGTTTATGCTTATAACAGTCGTAGAGTTCGAAACTTAAGAGTTGCTCGATTCAATTGTCTAGCGACGTCAAGGTTTGTTTATCAAAACAACTTTGCTTTTTACATTTATTTAAATTGAGGTCAGTGAAAAGAGAACAGTATCTTCGACTATCTTGATTCGTTTAAAAAGACGTGAGAGAACAAAACGTTAGTTTGTTAAACGTAATGAGAGTAAAAATCAATCAACGTCGAGCTATGACTAACTTTCTACAGTATTTTTAATTACGAATCAAATTGATAGCCTGAATTAGCTCGGACAATAACAACCAGTCCATTTATATGTACCGGGTATCTTATAAAGCGATCGTTTGCTTGGAATCAATCGCGATGAACAGATTAGAGTCCGGACGTAGCGCCGGCGACCCGTGAGCTTAGAGGCTTCTCGGCGTCGACCACAGGAAATTTCACTATGCGAATGTCACGGCGCTGAACGCCTCCGCTGAACGCTTGAACCTAATTCCCCTAATCCGAGTCTAATCAAAAATGTAGATCGCGAGATAGCCGAATTGCGAGCCGTGAGAAACGGTAGGGTACGGTCGAGTACCGAGCAGGTGCCCTCCCCGGCGCGGGCTAACTGTTCCTCAGCAAGGCGAGTGCGCCGGCGGCGGCACCGCGCAGTCCCGTCCCGAGACACCACAGCTGCACCACGCGGACCACAGCTTAGCCCGACGCGACTCACTTAGATACTTCGCACTACTTTAGCGCGGGAAAGCTTCAGTTGCTTTCAGACAGGCGAGGCTTATACGCGCGAGCTTTCTATGTGCTAGTGCTCTTCGGTCTTATATTGTGACGAATGTTTACACTAGTTTATTAGGAAAATTTAGTTTTTTTTTTGTGGTAGCATCAGTAAGGTAATCGGGGCAGATAGCTTTAACGGTCGGCTCCGCGCTCGAGTGTGGCAGACCGCAAGCATGACGAGCGCCCTCAACTGCGCTCTCGTGCTCATCATTTTGGTATGTTTATTTTTTTCATTATTTGACACTGGAAAAAAATCGTAATTTCATGGGAGATAAATTGTTACTGCATTAAATTTTAAATGACATGCAATTTTAAGACTATAATAAATAGGCTGCCATAAAAAATCAACAAGTCACACAAAATCAACTAATATAAGAAACAACTAATAATTGGAGAGTATTTTAACTTAGGCGTTAACTTTTAATCCTATTCTGTACAGATAAGAACTAATGTAATTATGAATAAAGAAAATTAGAATCTTGTGTTTTTTATATTATAATGTGGCAAACGAGCAAGCGGCCACCTGATTCGCCAGAATAGTGAAGTAATCACTGCTTATAGATATCCGGAAGTGCGGATGCGTTGCCTACCTTCAATCTAGTATAGAAGAAAACAAAAAAATAGATATATTGATTGAGAAAAACAAACCAATTTGGAAAAAATTAAAAGTATTATATAGCATCTGATTAATATGTTTCGAAGTGAGTTTTATTTATATGATTTATAGACATTTGAAGAACGGAATGTAATTGCCATTAGAGGTTAACAATCCGATTTTTCGTCCACATTCGATACGTGATACATTCGATCCATCCCTAGCGTATATTTTTGGCAAATCTATTGAAGCATAACAAATAGTATTTTTGTAATTGATAATAGATTAATGTAAAAGTACATATTGTACAGATGTAGCACATAAAATGTGTTCCACAATGAAACATTTATTTGTGCATTCGTGATAAAAACCATTTACAATATTAAATTTCACGCTTAGAAGATTTGTGTTAGCCGCGTAAAAAGCTTAGGCACGAGCGAGTTCGGAACTGCGTTAAATCCGACACAATTGCAATAAAAAAATTAAATCATTTTAGAATCATAAAATTGAATTCCATTTCCCGTTTCCTTTCTCTTCTCAATATACATTTAGGTCAGCGTCCGATTGTAAACGTCTACAGTTTATAATCTATCTGTATTATTGTTAGTCAGTTTACAAACGAACTGCTAATAATATAGTGAAGGAATCAATAATTATTTGACACGACATTGCTTGACTGTTAGATGAAGATTTTTCATTATAGTTAGTCACATAAAGAATCATTCAAGGTACTATAAATTATCACTAATTAGCCGTAATAAATAGGAAAATATTACGACATAACCGCAGCGCATGGTGTGTTACATACATTACACTTGATCGGAAGTATTCAACCGGGAATCGACTCACTACATGCTCTTTACTTGCGGTTTTATTCACCGGTCTGCAATAAACACTGTGATAATACTTTTACGATTAATCGACGAATCAGAGAACTAACGAGGCATGCGTACATCGTGCGCACGCGTCTTTTTTTATCTTTTCCTAATGTTCGAAACAAAAAGCAATCTTAACAGTAAAAGATTATAGACTTTTTTGTTTTTTATATCACACTTTTCTATTTCAATTTTCTTAATATTCCTTTTACATATCGATTATTTTTTGTTTTACTGTTATCGATGTTTGAAAATTTAGAACGCAATCTTGATGTAACGTTTTATTAACGCATTAAGTGATCAATTAAACTATTTGGGATATTGAACCCAAATATTGAATACTGGCATTCAGTATACGTAAAAAGAAACATACAGATTAATTGACCACCAGTAGCAAAAGGCAAAAACTTATTGAATAAGTAAGATTTAAAATGTGATTTCTTTTTATTCGATTTTCTATCATTCAGTTAAACCTTTTTCGATGGAACTGAAATAGTTATTTAAATTAAAAAGGTTGAATTATTTTCAGTTTTATATTTTTAAGACTTTATATACAAATAATTCATTTCTATTAATTGTTAACACAGATTGGATGAATATGTCAGACGAAATAATGCATCAAACAAAAAGTTACATCGGCAACGTCTTGAGGCAACTGTATTCGAGTGCACTGAGCCATGATGCTCTAACTTAGATATAGAATTTAAGTTAAAGTTTCGTGTAACGTTAATTATCTTACTCCGTATTAGAACTCGCTTATTAGTAGTGGTAATGTTTTAGTCTTTAATTTTTCTTTTCAAGATTTTTCCGTATTTTTTTCACGTACTTTTTATTATTGATAGTGATTCTATCAGTAGATATCTATCGTTTGTTTTTAATGTACTCAGAAATGAAGATTCTATTTGTGTTACTAGTAATATAATAAAATTATTTAAACTCAGTATATATAACAAAATTTAAAAGCAATTCAGTAATTTAATGTTTCGCGCCAACCCAAATTATCTATTACGGAATGCAAAATACAAAATGTATAGCAAATACTGTTTAAAATCTGAAACCTTAAAAGACAGATAACTGTTAGCGATAGGAATAATAACATTTTTAATCTTATCTCAAAGCAGAATTACGATATCTTACATATTATGAAGATTTATCTGGTAACAAGCAAAAGACAACATCATTTCCGCGTCTAGTTGCGCAAAACGTCTGCAATTATACCAAATAACCTGTGAATATGATAAGCGACCGTGGGACATTTTACTTTAAGACAAATATACTTATACTAGCATTCGCTCCCGACTACGTCCGCGCGAAATTAAAAAAATAAATAAAAAATTTAAAAAGTAGTCTAAGTCTTGCAGACTGTTCTACATCTGTGCCAAATTTCACCAAGATCCGTTAAGCCATACCGGAGATACCTTCAAACAAACGTCTATCCATCCATCCAAACATTCGCATTTATAATATTAGTAAAGTAATAACATTAGTAATATACTTATATATCCATGAAAATATTGGAATCAAATGCATTTAAACTACAACAATTATTTCTTCCACGAAATTTGTGGCGTTAAGTTTTTCAATAAAAAAAGGCAATTTAGGTATCATCAAGGTTGTATCTTTTCGAACAATACCGTTTACTAAAGTCTTCACGCCCAATAAACAGACAGAACATCTCAGTTGAAAAAAAAAACGGTTTATGCGTCGGTGTATTTACATACAAACATTTAACAGTCTCATTTCACTGCACCAAGATACAACCTGCCGGTATCTTATAGCTTCTGTACGTAATAATTAACTAAAATGTAATTTGCTTCTTAAGTCTTATGATTTAAGAGTCGTAAATGGTGCAATAAATATCCTATGTTGTCTATAGAGTTGTACTCGAAAAAGGTTCACTAGCAATACTGAATTTAAACAGGCTAGTTCAGTCTCTTCCTTCTAATTGACTCTAATAATCAATAAGTAGTTTCACAGTTAACACATAAATCTATCTTTTCTTTAGACAAGTCAGAAACTATAAAATCGATTATAAACATTCTTTAGCTAGCTATCAAGCAGTACTCAATAGGTAAAATTTAATCCGGATGACGTCGGGTATAAGCAACTGGTTATTAAAATAATAATAATGGAAAAAAAAATAACTTAGATTAATGATAGCTTAGATTTCAATCCACACTTAACAATATGAGAGGCATGTTTGATAATTGTGTAGGCCGGAATACAATGGTGCGAAATTCTCTAGACAAATCGTCATTTTAACAAAGTATCACTGTAGCATGGTTAGGGTTACCAATATCAGTAAGCGGATAAAGAAAGTAAAGGTAAAGGTAAATTCACATTTTTGTAAAAGGTGCATCAAGTTTTCCTCCAAATCTATCTGTTATTAATATTTTTTGTCTTCACTTTCTTCTTAATCATGTCGCCTTTCACGTAATCCATCCAAATTTGTATCAAAGATAAGTGCAAAACGAATGATGACAGATAAAAAATCGTGAGAAAGCAATGTCCCACAAAAGAAATGAAAAAAGTTTCCATAACAAAAAATAGAAATAAAAATCATGAAGATAAGATCAGAATTACGATATGATGAAGGATTTATCTTTCGAGTTCACGGTGATCGTAACCAACCTATGGTAACCCTAGTTCGACCTCACGTTTGGGAGTGACGTGCGGCCCGGTTAATATCCGCTAACCTTTTTACCTTTCTTGTTAGCGATAACTTTTAATCCGGAACAATGCTCCGGATTAAATACTTTTATAAAAAAACATTCCTTCTCTGATGAGGTCTAATACGTGGTCGCTTTCAAGCCAAGCACTTAGATTTTTAGAATATCAAATTTATTACCAAGAAAAAACTTTCCACATTTATAGGTGAAAATACTTAAATTGAATTTAAGGTTGAGGAATAATTAAAATACGTTTCTGAAATCAATTTTATTTTATCACTTAGGAGTAATGTTCATACAACACGTAACCGATTGTTTTAAGATAAGTTTTGAACAAAAATAATTTTTATCAAAATCGGACCACCAGGGACGGAGATTCGCGGTAACACACATAAAAAAAAAATTCAGTCGAATTGATAACCTCCTTCTTTTTGAAGTCGGCTAAAAATAAGCATAACTCAGTAATTATTGTGTATTATTTTTCTTGTAATTGCAGACGTACTATACATTTTGATTTGGTGACGATCAGGATTGCAATAGGAGGAATTGAACGATAATAGAGCAAAAAAATCAAGAAGAGCATTCATTATTGAATTTATTACAGAAAATACAGACAGGTCAATTATTTTAATGCAAACCAAGATAGATAAGTAGACCAGACACGAGTTATAAAAAGAAAAACGAGTTGAAAGTAAAAACTTTAATGTGTTAATTAAATACAAAAGAAAATAAAATATTTGCAAATTTTAAAAGTAAAAAAATTAATTAACGTTATTCTGAAAAGTAAAAAGAAATATTATAACAATATAACAAAAAATTAACTAAAAGTAGAACTGTTATCTTGCAACTTTTCCCAATTTATAGTCTGTAACAAAACGTCCCATATTAAACAGTATTGTTTTTACATGTAGGAGGTTGTTAAGTTTGCAGATTATTAGATAACTAAAATAGAGCTTGTTCCTCTCATTGGAGTACATATACAATGTGGGTAATTGTCTGTTGGTTTAGTTGTATTTAAATTCAATGCGCATTGTTACAGGTCGGTGCGGGGTCGGCACAGGACTACGATGGTGAGAGGCTAATTAATTAAATGCGTAACCATTAACCGGCGTACTCAGAGTAATTAAGTCATTATTAAAGGAGCTAGTTAGTGTAAATTTAGTATTAGTATGAGAAAAGGGAATATTTATATAACAAATTTAAACGAATCAGTTCGGAAGTAATTATAGTAACTTTAAAATCGGACCTTTGTACATAAATTTCGGTTCATGTGCCACTTAATATCTGTTTGAAGGCACATGCGAAATTTATAACTATATAGTTCTTAACACACATTTTTTTGTCTCTTTTCTCATCAATTCTTCTTACATGCTAGAGTATCTAGACTTGACTATCATCACATATTTACTTGTGTGTTATTAAGTTACAAAATGTTACAACAAATTGTTTCCTATTATTTATGTTACAAACTTGCATTCCGACTTGCTTGTTTTATGACATTTACAGTTTTTCCTATCTACACAGTTGCCACACACACACATACCTTCACATTACTGCTAATTAACATTGTAATACCCACTTACTGTAATTTAATGAAACGTATAAACATAAAATTTAACTCAATATTTCCATGTCTGTCCAATTTTTTTTTATATTTATTATTTTATCAGTTATTTGTAGTTCATATTTGTTGAATCTTTTTTCCTCTCTCCGTTTTGAAAACGAGGAAACGTAACTGACACTTGGAAGAGTTGTATATTATACGTTGCATTCCTTCGTACAGTCAAAAATTAATTGTAATCAAGTATAAGTGGTTTTCATGCTTGCTAGCTCTTCTTTATTTCCTTAAAAATAAGGCATAAATTTAAACTTTTTATATCATAGAACTTAGTACTCTAATCGTTATTTGATTTCCAGTAACGGACATCCAGTGCACGTTCGCAAACGGAGGCTCAGGGATCCGTGACTCAGTAACAGCACTGCTACGAAAGCCAGAGGGCTTCAGGGGGGCGCCACTGTTCGCCGACGACCGTGCCACAGACCCTATCGCTGATCCCGTCTGTCAAATACGACCAGAGCCGGACGACCCCACCAACTTGCTTTACAGACTTCGAATCACTGATTTCACGAAATGTGGTGTCTTAAAAAGAAATGTAAGTGAGCCATAACATTTTAATTCTTTAAAAACTACTTATTCGAAAATCTACAATATTGTGTTTGTAGTAAGGACAAAAGTATTGGGATGAAAACATATTTCCTAAGTCACGAAATCAATAGGAAATTTAGTGACAAGACAAGTTCGTTCGTTTCCTATCACTTCAAGTTAGCAAATAAAGTACAATAAACTCCCGATGTTTCTACATATAAATATTTAGTTATGTACGTTCTACTTTAGGAGTTAAAGAAATTGTATTGGAAGTTTCAACTTAAGGCATACATTGTCAAAGTATACTTTTAACGACGTTTAGTGGTTACTATTTAAATTGTCTAGATTAGTTGTTTGTGGCAATGAGAAAGCGGCAGCGCTATCAGCCGCCCTACTTGCAACTAATGTAAACTGGCTCTATGGAAAGCGCTTACAAAGCTTAAATTATATATTAGCTCTAGCTTTGCTGGAATATCTACTATGAACGTACAAAACATTGAATTACGTGTAAGCTGCAGTATACGCTAATAGTAAAACTAGCCAGATGCTTTCTAATTACTTTTAAGGTGGTTTTCTAGTAATTAGGTTAGCATTCGACAGTGAACCGCGGCGGTAAAACGTACAATTGCAGATTTCATAGTAGGGAACAATATCAAAAATTCGCTTGCTCATTGAGTTTAAGAAGGTAAGTGTCGATGTGTGATTCATTCTCAGTTAGTTGTGTCATCGATAGATAATAAGATATTCCGTTAATATAACAGTATGCAGTGTACGACACAAGGTTGGCATTCATATTACCATGCCGCCGCTACACTCGCCCGCACCGCCTCGGACCGGTATCCCAGATAACTAAGTATTGAGGTAAAGAGAAAACTTAATGTCAATAATATTGTTACAACGATTAAATCATGCAAAATATAATATAATATGCATATAATAGAGGCGTTTTGATACACCTAACATGGTGAATGCTATGAGTTTCTAGACAAAAGGTGTTTGTACAATCAGCTGCATAATAATGTATACATTTACAAAGAGTCTGAGACTTGCATATAACTTTCGTTCCAAAAATATCAATGAGATTTCTAGCCTAGATCATCGTTTGGCTACAATCTTGCACCCGTTGCATTTTTACTGCGAATGATGACATGTACTGCTATATTTTGTTTGTTAGTCTGTTTGATTATTTACAACAAGAATTCCTATTAATAGAAGATATGGTATATTTTAGCGTAAATTATGGATGGAGATAAACGTAACATTTGCTACGATATTCTAAACTAAATATAAATCAATAATAAAATCTCTACCAACGCGTGTTTATGTTAAATACTAAATAATTGACTTCTTCTGCTAATCATTCCGCAACTCTAGATAATTATTAATATACTTTCTTTCCTTTTATTAACCTACTGTTGTTAGAGACCGTAATTCGATTGAAACATATTTCTCATCTTATATCTTAAGCGATCGTTGTCGATGCGACGTCGCCGCACGGTTTCCCGGACGCTCTCGTTTCCACATCATAATAACGTATCGTTCCTCAGATTCATACAAAAAGATAGGAATGCAAATAATATACATAGACTGGAGCTTCGCGACCGCCATTTGTACGGTTTACCTGCAAACGACCGTTTTACTTGTCGTTTATAAACGTTTATGCGACAACAACTTATATCATTTTATAACGCTTTGACAGATTTGTGACAGTATCAGTAGGCATAGCACGAATATTAGTGACAATCGCCATAGTATCGCTTTCGACAAAATTTGTATTAAAATTTATGCAGCGTCTCTATCGGGCATAAAGTACACCAAAAACCTCATACTAATTTTAAAATAATTGACAACGATTCGAAGGCGATTGTCTCAAATATTCGTTCTAGGCCCACAGATTCTACACAAAAACCTAATACATACGTATCGGCAAAGTACTTATTTTTGTTGTTTTTTTCATTAATTAGTTAATTTGCTTTTCTCTTTTTACAACTTCATCGAATTGTATCAGGTTTGTTTTACATTTCGCAACTGTTGTTGTTTCCTACGTCACTTCTGTTTGTTTTTCAGGGCTTCGTGCACGTGCGGGTGTGGTTCCCCCAGTTCCCGGGCGTGGTGATGCAGTCCGACCAGGAGCTGATCATCATGTGCAAGCCCCCGGAACCCACCATCATTGAGAATAAGGCGGCAGGTTTCGCTGGTAGCTTGTAAGTAGCAAAGCAACAACACAACTGCTACGATAAAGGAATTGATCAC